>NC_074685.1:33836134-33896134 GCF_029448725.1 Salvelinus fontinalis
AGTCATGATGTTTTCATCTGATTGTCAAACAACCACTTCAAAGGGCTCCTTTACTAGGCTACCCGCGCACGTTCATCCCTCCACTCTCAACATTTACAGCATCCAAACAGTTGTGAATGGAAAGACACATCTGTTACACAAAATACCAAAAACCGTAATGACATTTGGCAATTGTCATTGCGCCAGAATTTATGCGTCCACTGCTGTCCGCGCGCGTCTCGGTGTCGGCCACTCATCTCTGCCTTGCCAAAATGTCAGTGTTCTCCTCGAACCACATCGCATTTGAGAGCGTAGCCTATACCCGTTTTCAAGTTCATTCGCAAATTGGTCATGCCTCTAACATGCGGTAATGATAAAAAGTGGCGTAATAGCCTACAGTTTTCTTGAGATTTTTTTGTTTTGTGATAGGCTCATGTTTTACCGGTACGACATACTCCCACTATATATTTTGTCGGGACGACTTAACGGACCGTACCGCCTTGCTTACACCCGTAATTTAATGCAACACTGAATGTACACAAACAGAGACACACAGACACACAATAGCTGTCTTCTGAAGCTAGGGTAAACATTAGTAGTAAAAGGGAGAGAATCTACAGTACTCAATAAACCTGCTCCTGGAGAGATACAGGATGTATAGGCTTTTGTTTCAGCCCAGCACTAACACACCTGATTCAACTAATGATCAATAAACACTTGATCAACCCTACTCTAGTCCTAGGTCCTGGAGTGTGGGGTGTTTTAGTTAGTAACACTGCTAATAGGGCTCCCGAGTGGCACAGCGGTCTAAGGCACTGCATCTCAGTACTAGAGGCGTCACTACAAGCCCTGGTTTGATTCCAGGCTGTATCGTAACCGGCCGTGATTGTGAGTCCCACAGGCCGGCGCACAATTGGCCCAGCATCGTCCGAGTTTGGCCGTCATTGTAAATAAGAATTTGTTCTTAACTGACTTGCCTAATTAAATAAAAGTTAAGAAATAATACTAACAATAATAAACCAATGCAAGGTACAGGTAGACACACATATAGGACACATAGATGGGGCATAAACAGTCAATAATCTGTTTACACCATCACATTACACACCTGGTCTTACACACAGTACTATATCTCCAGAGAGAGGCATTAAGTACCTTATAGGTTATCTCTCTCGCTCTGTGTGTGTGTGTGTGTGTGTGTGTGTGTGTGTGTGTGTGTGTGTGTGTGTGTGTGTGTGTGTGTGTGTGTGTGTGTGTGTGTGTGTGTGTGTGTGTGTGTGTGTTATATTACCACTCCCGCAGATTACATGCCCTATCAGTTACCTGTACACAATGGGAAAGAGTAGAGGTATTTTCCCTCAGGTCCTATCTGAGTGTGGTGTGTGTGAGAGAGTGATCTTGGCTAGTAGCCTATGTGAATCTGACATATCTCTCCATGGACACTCAACTTCTGGCAGAACACAAAGACAATAGCAACACAATCCCCATGCCATCATTCAATTTTTAAGTGTGCATTGCAAGGCAACTTGTAGCCTCAGCGTCCAGAAAGAAGCCCTATGTACAAGTCCCAATTACCTTCTTACGGGGCTGCCATTTCATCATATTTGAGAACGACAAAAGTCCAGCATCAAAGTGTCACTCAGCCTGTGGAGGGGGCCTGAAAGTCAGTCATCATACCGCCCACCGAGCCTCAGGACTGCCGCCTAACCCCTCTCTGTCCTGCGGAGGATTGGGCTGACACCGGGGTTGTGACGGCCACCTGGGGGTCTCCGTAAAAGCCCACGTCAAAACGTGCATCCAGGTCAGTCTACAGGGTGGTAGGGAGAAAGCGCGTGCTTCGGCTGAAGCAGCGTCTAGTCCTCTTTGGACTCACTTTCGGGAGTTTAGGTTAAGAATGAAATTCAGGCTGATAGAAGTTTGATGTCCCGTTCTTATTTTTATGAATACATTTCCAATTATGATGTGTGACAGCCTTGCAGTCTTACATCGATCCAAACAGTTTCTATAACTTAATAATAGGCTAGCTATTGTGGATTTGTGGTCCGTTATTTTAACGCTGGGTAGTCTGTGAGTGGATGGATGTAGTATGTAGGTACCACAACCCTGTAATAATGGCATTCGTTTCGCAGTCAAGTGTCACATCTCCCTGGCTACAAAACTTGCGATGCAGAATTCCAAAACAGGAAGTAATTCCCCCAAAATAACTCCAGAAAACAGCGTGAGATAGCCTACATAGAAAAACGGAGAGAGGGCAAAATACGAGAAAGTCCGTCACTACAAGAGAAACTGTCCACTGTTTAAAAAATCCTTAAACTATATTTCCGGATATCGGTTGCTGGAATAACGTGGCTGGTGAGGCTATGGACTGGAGTAGCGTAGGGGAACGAATTCCCTCCCATGCGCGTGCGCTCCACTCCACTCCCGCTGTGTGTGTGCACGTATGGAAAGACTGTGAGTGTGTGAAAGAGAGGTATCTAGAGCTCTCACTCCACAGGGTCATAGAGCCGTCACCATCAATGTTACGTTACAGATGCTCCAGCCTAGTCTCATAGACGAGACGTAACATAGAAAACGTAAATATGTCACACTCCAATTAGTATGATATGTTATGTTTGGTAGGGTTATTAAGACAGAAGGTTACCTAAGAGTGGTTGGTCAAGGTGGATGGGTCGGCATATATCGTGAATATTTATCAACCCAAAGGTTGCGTGTTCGAATCACATCACAGACAACTTTAGCTAATTAGCAACTTTGCACCTACGTACTACTTTTTAGCTACTTTGCAACTATAATGCACAAAAATATACACGCAACATATAAAGTGTTGCTCCCATGATTCATGAGCTGAAATAAAAGATCCCAGAAATGCTCCATACACACAAAAAGTTTATTTTGCTTACATTTTGTGCACAAATTTGTTTCCATTACTTTTAGTGAGCATTTCTCATTTGCCAAGATAATCCATCCACCTGACAGGTGTGGCATATCAAGATGCTGATTAAACAGCATGATCATTACACAGGTGCACCTTGTGCTGGGGACAATAAAAGGCCACTCTAAAATGTACAGTTTTGTCACACAACACAATGCCACAGATGTCTCAAGTTGAGGGAGCATGCAATTAGCATGCTGACTGCATGAATGTCCACCAGAGCTGTTGCCAAAGACCCACCTGGACAGCTGATGAAATTGCTGTGTGTAATAAAGCCCTTTTGTGGGGAAACTAAAATGTATGCACTCACTACTGTAAGTCACTCTGGATAAGAGCGTCTGCTAAATCACTCAAATGTAAATGTAAAATGAAAAACAAATTCCTCCCTTATGAACTGTAACTCAGTAAAATTGTTGAAATTGTTGCGTTTATATTTTTGTTCAGTATTAATACAGATTCTTGGATTTACATACAGAATAATAGAAAAAGCTCTGAGACCAGGTTGGATGCTTAAGTGCCACTTTTTTTCATCCTAATGATCTCTCTCTGCCATACAATTTATGATGTGAGACAGTTTCCAAAGTGTAGGCTTTGCACTGCTTTTTAAAAACTGTCTTGTTTCTGCCCCCACTTCCTTGAGGTAAAGAATACGTTGCTGTCAGTTGCACTGATATACACTGCTCAAAAAAATAAAGGGAACACTTAAACAACACAATGTAACTCCAAGTCAATCACACTTCTGTGAAATCAAACTGTCCACTTAGGAAGCAACACTGATTGACAATAAATGTCACATGCTGTTGTGCAAATGGAATAGACAAAAGGTGGAAATTATTGGCAATTTGCAAGACACCCCCCAAAACAGAAGTGATTCTGCAGGTGGTGACCACAGACCACTTCTCAGTTCCTATGCTTCCTGGCTGATGTTTTGGTCACTTTTGAATGCTGGCGGTGCTCTCACTCTAGTGGTAGCATGAGACGGAGTCTACAACCCACACAAGTGGCTCAGGTAGTGCAGTTCATCCAGGATGGCACATCAATGCGAACTGTGGCAAAAAGGTTTGCTGTGTTTGTCAGCGTAGTGTCCAGAGCATGGAGGCGCTACCAGGAGACAGGCCAGTACATCAGGAGACGTGGAGGAGGCCGTAGGAGGGCAACAACCCAGCAGCAGGACCGCTACCTCCGCCTTTGTGCAAGGAGGTGCACTGCCAGCACCCTGCAAAATGACCTCCAGCAGGCCACAAATGTGCATGTGTCTGCTCAAACGGTCAGAAACAGACTCCATGAGGGTGGTATGAGGGCCGGACGTCCACAGGTGGGGGTTGTGCTTACAGCCCAACACCGTGCAGGACGTTTCGCATTTGCCAGAGAACACCAAGATTGGCAAATTCGCCACTGGCGCCCTGTGCTCTTCACAGATGAAAGCAGGTTCACACTGTGCACATGAGCACATGTGACAGACGTGACAGAGTCTGGAGACGCCGTGGAGAACGTTCTGCTGCCTGCAACATCCTCCAGCATGACCGGTTTGGCGATGGGTCCGTCATGGTGTGGGGTGGCATTTCTTTGTGCTCGCCAGAGGTAGCCTGACTGCCATTAGGTACCGAGATGAGATCCTCAGACCCCTTGTGAGACCATATGCTGACACATGCACATTTGTGGCCTGCTGGAGGTCATTTTGCAGGGCTCTGGCAGTGCACCTCCTTGCACAAAGGTGGAGGTAGTGGTCCTGCTGCTGGGTTGTTGCCCTCCTACGGCCTCCTCCACGTCTCCTGATGTACTGGCCTGTCTCCTGGTAGCGCCTGCATGCTCTGGACACTACGCTGACAGACACAGCAAACCTTTTTGCCACAGTTCGCATTGATGTGCCATCCTGGATGAACTGCACTACCTGAGCCACTTGTGTGGGTTGTAGACTCTGTCTCATGCTACCACTAGAGTGAGAGCACCGCCAGCATTCAAAAGTGACCAAAACATCAGCCAGAAAGCATAGGAAAACTAGCTAGTCAAACTTTGAGGGAACAGTTGTTCGGCAAAGTTGGGACCAGCGTTGCCTAACAGTTACATTTGAGTCAGGTTTAATTTTCACATCTCAAAGAGTATTTTTATATGCACACTAATAATTGAATCTTCAACTGACTATGGCAGTAGGCCAAGTATGGCATTAGTCATGTAAACACCTTACTCTGTTTATCTTAAATCGGCGTACGGTCATAATCGAAGTAAGCATAGTCCGATTAAAACCCCTGGTTTTCTGAGCTATCTTTCAAATTGTTAGACCATGTATACACCTTTATCGGATTTTTTCTAGTGTCTTTAATCTGCGCATGTGTCAAATGTGATTGTTTCGTCAACACTAAACGCGCCACTCCAGCACGAAGTGATCGCGTGCGTTGATGTTCTTTGGATATGGTGGCCAGTGGCAAAAGTCAACACTTTTGGAGCGAAAACTAAATTCTGTTCATGTTAAATATCATAAAGGAAATGGACATTCTTACGTTTTTAGACGGGCGTAAACACCGGAACTGCGACATGTTCAATAAAGTCTCGGCTAAAATGAGAGAGGGTGGCTTCGTCAGGGACAGTGGAACAAATGAGGTTTCGTTGGAAGGCATTAAAACAGGGTTTCCTCAAAGCTAAGAAGCAAAACAACACCAGTGAATCCAATCCAGTGAAATGTTCACTGGGATGTTGGGGCATCGACCACTGTCAACAACAGAGAAGGGTTAGACATGGGCTTTGAGGATCAAACCATTGAAGTCCTTTATTTAAAGGGAAAGAACAAGCTGATCCTAACTGTTATAGGCCTTTCTTTTTTCTCTGTTGATCAAAAGTGTTGGAAAAACTTGTCAATAATCTTCTTGATGTCTATAGTATTCTCTCTGGTATTCTCTCTGGTATTCTCTCTGGTTTCCGCTCAGGTTATGGATGTGTCACTGCAACCTTAAAGGTCCTCAATGATGTCACCATTTCCCTTGATTCTAAGCAATTTTGTGCTGCTATTTTTATTAACTTGGCCAAAGCTTTTGATACGGTAGACCATTCCATTCTTGTGAGCCGGCTAAGGAGTATTGGTGTCTCTGAAGGGTCTTTGGCTTTGTTTGCCAACTACCTCTCTCAAAGAGTGCAGTGTATAATGTCAGAATATCTGCTGTCTCAGCCACTGCCTGTCACCAAGGGTGTACCCCAAGGCTCGATTCTAAGCCCCACGCTCTTCTCAATTTACATCAACAACATAGCGCAGGCAGTAGGAAGCTCTCTCATCCATTTATATGCAGATGATACAGTCTTATACTCAGCTGGCCCCTCCCTGGATTTTGTGGTAAAAACGCTTTACAACAAAGCTTTCTTAGTGTCCAACAAGCTTTCTCTGCCCATAACCTTGTTCTGAACACCCCCAAAACAAAGGTCATGTGGTTTGGTAAGAAGAATGCCCCTCTCCCCACAGATGTGATTACTACCTCTGAGGGTTTAGAGCTTGAGGTAGTCACCTCATACGAGTACTTTGGAGTATGGCTAGATGGTTCACTGTCCTTCTCTCAGCACATATCAAAGCTGCAGGCTAAAGTTAAATCTAGACTTGGTTTCCTCTATCGTAATCGCTCCTCCTTCACCCCAGCTGCCAAACTAACCCTGATTCAGATGACCATCCTACCCATGCTAGATTACAGAGATGTAATTTATAGATTGGCAGGTAAAGGTGCTCTCGAGCGGCTAGATGTTCTTTATCATTCGGCCATCAGATTTGCCACCAATGCTCCTTATAGGACACATCACTGCACTATATACTCTTCTGTAAACTGCTCATCTCTGTATACCTGTCGCAAGACCCATTGGTTGATGCTTATTTATAAAACCCTCTTAGGCCTCAGTCCCCCTATCTGAGATATATACTGCAGCCCTCATCCTCCACATACAACACCCGTTCTGCCAGTCACCAAAGCACACACATCCCTGGGTCGCTCGCTCGTCTTTTCAGATCGCTGCAGCTAGCGACTGGAACAAGCTGCAACAAACACTCAAACTGGACAGTTTTATCTCAATTTCTTCATTCAAAGACTCATTCATGGATACTCTTACTGACAGTTGTGGCAGCTTTGCGTGATGTATTGTTGTCTCTACCTTCTTGCCCTTTGTGCTGTTGTCTGTGACCAATAATGTTAGTACCATGTTTTGTGCTGCTACCATGTTGTGCTGCTGCCATGATATGTTGCTACCATGTTGTTGTCATGTGTTGCTGCCATGCTATGATGTTGTTTTAGGTCTCTCTTTATGTAGTGTTGTGTTGTCTCTCTTGTCGTGATGTGATTTGATTTGATTCGTGTGTTTTGTCCTATATTTTTATTTAATTTATTTTTAATCACGGCCCCCGCAGGAGGCCTTTTGCCTTTTGGTAGGCCGTCATTGTAAATAATAATTTGTTCTTAACTGACTTGCCAAGTTAAATAAAGATTAAATAAAATACAATTAAAATAAATGAGGACGTTCCACCGGATGAGACATCATCAATACCCTCAGGTATGTTGGCTTGCAAATGATAGGCTAAGTTAGCTAGCTAATGTAGTTTCTGATGTAGCTAGCTTGTTTAACGTTAGGTATTAAAACACAGCCAATGCCAGCTAGCTTCATTAGGCTAACCAGGTTGATAGAAACTCACTTTAGCTACCCGTTGGCTAGGGAAAGTAACGTTAAAGCCATCTAGCTAACTATCCCTGATGGATTGCCAACACATACTATGGAGATGGCCATAGTATATGGTGGCAAGCCATGTTACAGTGATAGTAGCTAAATTTAGAAAGGTAGCTATCAAACTAACATACCAATCAAGCCAGCTAGCAGAAAGCTAGCTAAGTTAGCACATTTTTTTTTGTTTTGCACAGGCTGCTGGCTAGTCAGGTTGTAGCTGGCTTACCTAGCTAACTTGCTATGACGAAAACATTTTCTGCAATGGTGGCAATAGTTTGCTTGCTATCTGCAGTTATGCAGCCTAGTTAGCTAGTTAACTTAGTTTCCATCTCGGTGTTGTTCTTTCTTTCTGAGAAACAGGTGATTCAACAGGCGCTTCCGATTAATCTGTGATTGATCAAGGACGGGAGTCAGAGAGGCCTGCCAAAACAACATCACAGCCAGATACATATGGTATGTATTTCAGCAAATCATTTTATTATAGGTTATAATATATGATCTTTTAAAAACAAATATGGTCTATTTCTCTGCAGTGTCAGGTGTGACGTCAAAGAGAAGAAGAGGTAACTCGGCAATGGCTAAATGGTCTTCTCAACACCAGACCTTTTTGGAGAGAATGGCAGCAGAAAAACACATGGCTGGAGGCGCAGATAGTGCAGAGCCAGGGGAGGGAGGAGTGGCTCATCTCTTTGATTGTGGAGTCCAATGCACATACCACAGAGCATGTGGTGCCTCTGCTGCATGAAGGCTTCTGAAGCATCCAGCCACCACCACTGCCCCAGACAATGTTTGTCCCATCTCCCTATCAAGGATTCCACACACCTCCCGAAAACTACCAAATGCATGCCAATCCTGCCTCAAGCACAGCCTTCTTTGACCAACCAGCTGATGAAGAAGAAACAAAATACTTCCAAGACTTAGTTCCAACACGTAGTTCCTAACATGTTGTTGCTCAGTTCAGTTTAGGGGCTAATAGTTGGCTCTGAAGTCCACGAGCAAGTCCCTAAAGGTTTATTTCTGTTGAACTGGTGTGATGGAAATGTTTATCTTTGTGTTTTTCTAATAACCAATTTCTGTGTTCATGCAAGTGGCTGATTGAATGTGCCTGGCAGGAATCCTCACTATCAGTATCTGCAATTTGGCAGTATGCCCAGAACCTTGTTTTGAAAACGAAATATATCTCAGTTTCAAGGTCTCAGCTTAGAGGGAGGAAGCCTTGTGAGGTATTTGTCAGTGAGGCATTTGTCTGTAGGCATTTATAAGAGAAGTGTCTACGTGGTCTGCAGCCACTGGTAGAGAATAGCATAAAGTGCACTAGGTGCTATTCTATATGTATAGTGAAGATACATATGGTGCATAGGAAGTAGCGACAAAGAATCGTTGAAGATGCATATTGAGTAATAAGGGTGATTACTGAGTGTGTTTGGGAATAGTACTAAGTGAATGTGGATGTGAAAGTTGTGTGATTATGAGATGTGACAGACTAACTGATTGAAATGTGGATAATAAAAGATTGACATTTGGATAATAAGCGATTGTAATTTGGATAATAAAGAGATTGAAATTTGATTAGAGATTGAAATGTAGCTATTAAATAGAGAGTGAATAAGAGCTGTCATTGGACTAGCTCCAGTGAGAAAGATGATTGAATGGATACCCCAACCAGTTCTGTGTGGGCTGAGTATTTCTATCTATAACATTATCTAGGGGTTCTGTCCACCCCCGCCCATCGTAGTCTGGGACTACAAATAATAGCATGAGTGTTATTGAGCACGGGGTGTTGTTTTATATGTACAGGAAGTAGCGGTCTATAGGCATTTCTGGGAATTGTCTATGTACGACCACTGTACCATAGTCTCTGGGAGGCTAGAGAACCGTTGAAGATTCATATGGTGCATAGACGCACATGGAGTGGTGTGGATGTGAATACCTAAGTATAGTTACAGTACCAGTCAAATGATTGGACACACTTACAGATTTTTCTTTATTTTTACTATTTTCTACATTGTAGAATAATAGTGAAGACATCAAAACTATGAAATAACACATATGCAATCATGTATTAACCAAAAAAGTGTTAAACAAATCAAAATATATATTATATTTCAGATTCTTCAAAGTAGCCACCCTTTGTCCTGATGACAGCTTTGCATACTTTTGGCATTCTCTCAACCAGCTTCATTAGGTAGTCACCTGGAATGCATTTCAATTAACAGGTGTGCCTTGTTAAAAGTACATTTCTGGACTTTTTTTTCTTCTTAATGGTTTGAGCCAATCAGTTGTGTTGTGAGTGGTATACAGAAGATAGCTCTAGAAAATAGTAAAATCTTTAAAAGAAACTATGTATATTTTTTAGTTAATTAAAGTAAATGTTGCAGTCAAAATTGCTGTGCTTGATAACATTTGTGCAACTTGATAACATTTGTGCATCTTTCAAATAAAATTCAAAACAAATATTTATTAGCATCAACAAAACATTTTTACAACATATTATGACAGGATTGCTTTGGCTCAATACAGTAGTGGTAGTAGGCCGACTTGTAGTACTACTAAGTCCTATTTAGTCTTTGACATTTCAGGTAATTTGTTTACATTTCTCGCCTGTGGAGAGGGAAGTTAGCTGCCATGTACTCTGTCAGGGCTTGCCTTGCAGCATGACCATCAGAGTTGGTTGCATTCTGTGCTTGTGCACCAGGTTGAGGTAGGGTTCTCTCCAGGTCGCCAAGAACTAAAATGTTCACCTGCCTCCCTGTACTGTATGTCCTTCACCCTAAAGGTAAGATGACAATAGTAAGTCATTACACATTATCAAGAAAGTGGATAAGATATTAAGGTAAGTAAACAGGTAGGCAGCGCAGAAGTACAGTGTGTGTGTGTGTCTCTCAATTTAGCCATTCTGGATACAATTAACGTGAGGAGGCATGATGACCATGGAATGCTAGGTAAGTAGGTAGACCACTGTGTGTGTGTGTACCAACCTTTGGGAGTAGGTGAGCCTTCTCAAACGGAGTCGATTGTCTCACTACATTTGCATCATGTGCACTCCCAGGCAGTTTGCGGCTGATGTTCCAAATGCTGTGTCAGATTACACATGTACAGATATTAATTACATATAGATTAGACATTCAAAGTACTTCATTCACATTCATTGAAACAGGGGTAAACCTTACCGATAGGTATCATCAACAATCCCTTGAAGAACATAGGAAGGCCGGCCTTTGCAGTTGACAAAGTCCCTGTATCCGTCAGTAGGTGGCAGGATAGGGATATGTGCACCGTCCACGCATCCGATGATTTGCGGAGTGTGGTACACCCTCTCAACTCTCTGTGCGATAGTGCAGGCCTCCTCCAGCGTTGGGACTTTGATAAGATCTCTGATCACCGAGGACACCGTTGCCTCAGAACATACACACAAACTTTTTCACTGTTGATTTGTCTACCGCAAACTGATTGGCTACAACATAATATTCCCCACAGCTTCCCAGTTTGTAGCAGGCAATCGCCACTCGCATTTCAAGTGGCGCAGCCGCACGAACAGTAGTATCATTGGGGCGCAGGCTTCTCTCCATCATGCCGCATAGCTTCTGAAAGGATCTTCAGGGCATGCGAAAGTTCTCTCCATTCTGCATCAGTATATTCTATGAGGACCACTCTCTCACGCCAATCCTTTACTGCGAACTCGCATCCAACACCCATGAGTGGTCTGGGGTGGCAAGAACGGTACCTCTCCAACCATGATAACAAAGGAAGATGCCTCTGCTGTATGAGGGAATGACGGCGTCTTCTGCTTTTCGCCAACGTTGAGAATAATAAAGTTTGATTTAGCTCGTTTTGTAATAGTTGTAAGAAAACCGCGAAAAACAAGGAGTACCAAAACACTCATGTTTCTTTTTATCTCTGCTAACTTCCAGTATCCTAGCTAGCTAACAAGTAGCTACCCTTGTTATCAATTGTTTACTAGGGGAGCACAGGAGTTGACAACAAGTAACAATTGTGGGATCTCGTGACATCACTTCCCCTAGATAGTCCGATCATCAAATGAATCCATATATACCGGGTTATTAGGGGAAGTGATATTATTTGGATTTATTAGTATTAGTTTTAAATCAAACTATTGCATTAATCTGATTATTCACAGTAGTCTCTCCTCTCCTCTTGAGTCTCTCCTCAAACACTCTTGCACACTGAGGGCGAGACACATTCATTGACACAGGCTCTTTCTCAATGCTCTAAAAACCTCGGTCATTCTGGCTCCCGTTGTTCAGAGAGAAGGGCAGCCTGTCTCTCCCCCCTGGAGGACGACCTGTCATGTCCCATCTGCTGTCCTCTACTGCAGCTACAGCTTCTGCAGGACCTGCCTGGAGGCCACCTGGAAGCAGGGAGGGACCAAGGTCTGCCCCATCTCCAGAAACACGTTTCCCGAGGTCCAGCCCCCTGCCAGCCCTGAGGAGGAACGCCGGTGAGACCCTTTGGAGGGAGAAGCAGTCCAAAAAGAGGGTCAAAGAGGAGTCTACATAGGACAAATCTCATGGGGAACCCCTAGGCTCCAACACCCCAAACACACTTCATGTGCCGCCGCCACATCCAGAAGCTGGGCTTGTTCTACTTGGCACTCGAAGGCGCCAGGCGGCCCATCATTACGCACACTTGTCACCATCGTTACGCGGATCAGCGCTTCATCACTTATAGATTGCCTCCCCTATATCTGTCTATTCCTCAGTTTCCTCCCCGTGTCAGCATTAACGTAATTTTGTTCCCCCTGTCCAGATGCTGTTCTTGTTTTGTTTCATGTCCGTTTATCCATTTCATCTTCACTCCCTGTACTTGCTTATTGTCTCCCAGCGTCTGTCCTCACACTAAACGAGCCTACAGGATAAAATGGCTGACAAGACAAAACCCTGCAGGGAAGAAATTGCATCTCACATCGGGGCGCAGGCCCAGAAAACCAAGATAAAAGATGAATTTGAGAGGCTGCATCTCTTCCTGAGAAAAGGAGAGGCAGAGGATAGCCAAGCTAAGGGAGGAAGAGCAGAAGAAGAGTAAAAGGATGAACGAGAAATTGGAAGAGATTAGTAAAGTGATGTCATCGCTGTCCAACAGAATCAGGGAAGTGGAAAAGAAGCAGTTGGGCGATGACACTGCATTCCCGCAAAGCTACAAGACCTAACCCTTGCAGAGGACGAAGAGTCTTCCAGATAACCCAGAGAGGTTGTTAATCAGAGACGTCCTGGGCTCAGAGGGATTAACCTCAGGGATTCACAGCTGGGAGGTCGATGTGGGTACAATGAAGGGTACTGTGAAGAGTGGTTGGTAAGGCTGGGGTTGGTAGCCAGGGAGACAACTATGGAGGTTAAAATTTTGTCTGTAGGAGTGATGGAAGGTGAACCAATGAGAATGGAAGAGAAGCCAGACAAGAACAGGATTCAGCTGGACTGGGACAAAGAAGATGTGTCCTTCTATGATTGTATCCACATGACCTCCAGACCTTTAACCAAACATTTACAAAACAGGTGTATCCATACTTCTATGTCGGTTTGTAGAACAAGGAACCGCTGGATATTCTACCAATGGAGGTTTCTATAAACCATGCCAAATGTGTATTTTAAGGGTGTAACGGTACATGAATTCGTACTGAAAGGTTGGACCTTGGTTCGGTCCACACTGTGAACACGAATGAATACATAAAAAATAAATATTTACAAAATGAAAGCACAAGGCCTATAGGCAGTGGCGGATTTAGGTATAGGCGACATGGGCAGCCGCCCAGGACGGCATCTTGCCGAGGGTGATCGGTTTTGTATCGCTCATTCGCACATCACGTCAATAATATAATGTCACCGTGTGGGACTGTGGGTCAATTAACCTTGTCAGAGTGGGCGCCCTGATTCTAGTTTGTGAGCTAGGCAGGCTACTGCCTGGGAAAGTCTCCCACTCAGAAGTACGAGATGGGGAGGGGGGCGGGGGTAGGTTGACCTCAGGTCTCTCCACTGGAAGCCCGAGGTAGGGGGAGTGGGGGAATCTATCAAATAGCGGACCTCTAACTTTGTACAGTAGTAACGCAATTAGTAAAATCAGCCACACTATGAAATGCTACCAAATAAACCACAATTCATTCATAATTCACAGACATATTGTTGCATTTATTTCTGGTTTATACAAAATCGTTAAGAATAATATAAAACCAGTCTGCACACCACCAAGGTGAATTGGTTTAGTCTTGGCTCTTGGTTGACAGTGTTGGGGGATAGGTAATGTATTAATGCTCGAGTGCCAATTCAACACAAATTTGTTTCTATTTGTCTTTGGTACTTGTCTTATTATTGTATATATTTTTATATACTTTTAAAATGTCATGATTATTTATTTGTATTGTTCCAGATGTCTGAATAAAAATGTTTTAGTGCAGAATGGTGATTATAATTTTTGGGGTGGGGGACACTGAAGGAAGCCATACAAGCTAGAACTGCCACTGCCTATAGGCTATGCCTACAATGCGCTGTAGACTTATGCCTCTTGAATAAATGTAAGCTGAAACAAACAAAAAAACATTTCAGGCTATTCCAATAAAACAACTAGAGACAATGCACACATTGAACATTTTTGTTACAATCTTAATTGTCGCATTTCAAACTGTCCTTTTGTGAGGCGCAGCCGGGAACCAGTTCTGTGGGGTCAACAAACCAGAATTGGAGGATCCTTAATAATCGTTTAAATCTCCAGTTTGGAGACATTTTGGCTTCCAAGTAAATTCCAACGGCGATGGACAGAGAGTTGTGGACAAAACGTTAACAGAGTGTCACCACGATCAACGAAAATAGCCTACGCATCTGCCAACACGTCAGACATGTTGACAGATTTAGGCCGACATCACACCAGTATACCGGAGCAAGACTGAAACACAAAGGAACAACAATCCAACATCTTCTCCCCTCTGCATTGAAGCAGCCCTTGGCATCTGATCGGACTGGGCCAAACAATAAGAGCGATAGGTAGGCTATGTTTACATATGTTTTACCCTCTTCGGTTTAAAGCAGCGGATGGATGTGCGCCTAGGATGTGCGCCTATTCTCGGTGGTTGAGAATAAGGGGTTTCAGTACCTTGTGGACGTGCTCGAGTCACTTTACGAACTTCCCTCTTGCACCCATGTCTGCAAACAGGTAGTACCCGCTCTATATAAGGAAACCAAAGCCTACGTTTTCAATTAATTGTCCAATGCACCCTGTGTTGCGCTTACTTAACAGTGACAGCCAATCACATTAACCCGGAGTGGGAGATGTACCGTGCTACAAACATACCCCTTTTATGAGAATCACAAATGCGCATCTGGCACTGACTGAGGCAGTGTCGTGGTGCGTTCGTAAACCATGTGGCAATTTACCACATACCACTGGGAAACAAATCCACTTGAATAGTGGTAATTAATAGTGTGAAACTCATCTGTCATCCTAAGCACCCACTTCTCCCACATGGTGACCTCTGACATCACCTACTAAGGAAATGGCCTCTATAACAGCATTCTGGGCAGTTAAATGCAACAACAAAACACAAAAGGAAATCTACAGTATTATTGTGGTTTTTGCACTCTATCATTTTTTTTTAATAAGCATTGTAGTTATACTTTTAGTTTATAGTTGACACAGTTTGTTGGCCATTAGCCAATTTGCGTTTCTCAATGTGTTCAAATCACATGAATGCATCCAACTGATATGTAAGACTTCACAACTGGGAAATACCCACCTTCCACATGAATGCATCACAACTGGTAAATACCCACCTTCCACATGATTGCAAATACAGCATCGTAGTGGACACTTGAGAGGCCCAACATAACAATCCGGTAACAACAGACAATGCGAGCAACATTGTGAATGCTGAACATGGTGAATGACATTTCATTCTAGCCATTGTGCCAAAACTGAACTGACCACAAAACGTACCTAACCGTGGGTTTGGTGAACCGTTACATATCTACTCAACTTCCATTTGTTGGAGTTTTGTTTCTCTACTGAAAGAATTTAACATGTTGTTTGAAGAGGATTACTGCAGTGCCATTGGTTACATTGTTCATTTAAAATACTTTTTACATGTTAAAGTTAAGTATCTGTTTTAACTTCACAAGATAGATCATTAAAGCTTTCAATGTCAAATGTTTCTGGGCAATAAATTGTTTCAAATAAAGATTACGGCATAAGTAACAAAACAGTAAACAAACATGTCACACTTCCAAGAAGGGCATTCTTGAAAGTGTAAAGGTAGTTGTAAAGGTAGCAAACATTTAAAAATGGGAAATCTGGGATGAATAGCTCAGTTCTTGAAGAATATAACAAATGCTTCATGAGCTTAGTCCAACTGTTTACCCCACCAGACCCCAAAATATAAGCTTGTTTTATTCCATTATTTGTAAACAATGTAAAGAAACACTGTATATCTTCTAAACATGGTTAAAACTACCATTTTGATATCATGGATGGTCAGTCCTTGCATCCATAGCTCTGTCATTAAAGGGGTTTACATTCCTCCAGCCCCATCCCTCAGCTGTTAACCCCTAAAAGTATTGGTTTGCCCCCAGATTGCCCCTTTTAATTGAACAGGAAACAGCGTGTGTGTGTGTGTGTGTGTGTGTGTGTGTGTGTGTGTGTGTGTGTGTGTGTGTGTAGAACTATATACCATAACTATAGAAAGAGAACATCATTTGTATTAGTCTATTGCTTCCCCCTACCCAGTCAAGTGTCCTCAAATTCTCCTTGGTTTACTATTCTTGTGAGGACTTCTGGTCACAAGTATAGTAAAACAAAAAACCCACACACAGACAGGTTACATACCCAACGCCCAACAGTTGTGAAGAGTGAATCATCAGTTTAACCTTATCTGTCCTGCAAGGTCATTAGATTTGACTTTTCAACCCCCTCAGGGTCCATTTGGTAGAGCCCAGAGGGTGTTGAGGTGGTTTTGGCATTGGATCAGAACAATCCATCTTCATAATGGGGGAGGAGGGGGAGCCATTTAAGAGGGCCAGAGGGAAAGACAAGCAGCTGTTATTCTTAGAAACACACAGATGACTTGTTGTGTCTCTTGTCATATAGTGTGTGTGTGTGTGCACGCGTTGCCACGTGTGTGTGTGTGTATGTGATCTGCTGTCTGCGGATAGTGGCTCTGTTTCTGAGATAGGTGACACACATTCACTAACAGCTTTCATTATACCCTATGGGCTCCTAGCACCAAGTCAACCATCACACGCAACACACATCCTCTCTCACATACAATGCACGCAACACACATCCTCTCTCACATGCAATATGGGCCTGGCTAACTGCCTGGATCCCCGGCAATATTGTCATAATGTTATCCTCAGCTCCCCTTTCAAACAGCCTGATCGGCCAACCCCTGCGATGACAGACACAATCCCTCTATCCTCTTTCCTCTCCTAGTCCTGTTCCATCAACCACATGGTTCCTTCACTCTATTCTTTTTCTGTGTCGTTTTATTTAGCTTTAACAACACCGCTTGTGTTCAAAAGCTCTTTGATCATTCTTACACACACACACACACACTCTCTCTTGTGCGTGTGTGGTGTGTCCTCGGCTAAACTGGGCTAGCTGTGGGAGACAGGGAGCCCGTAGCTAGGGCTGGTAGGAGATTGATGTGAAGAAGAAATGCCAGCTTGAGGGGCAAACACATGTACACACACACACACACACACACACTCATCTGTGGTGTAGAGGTGTGGTCTGATAGGAGCTGTCAGCGTGTGAAGAGAAGCCCTGGGTGGAACAGACAGAACGTGACAGCCCAAAAAGAGAGGGAGAACGAGGGGGACGTAGAAAGAGGTTAGCATGTAGACGTGGGCACAAAATAGAGAATGTGCTGGCACTTAGCAACATCATGCAAATAGTCCGGGTAGCCATTTGATTACCTGTTCAGGAGACTTATGGCTTGGGCGTAAAAGCTGTTAAGGAGCCTTTTGGCCCTGGACTTGGAGCTCCGGTACCGCTTGCCATGCGGTAGTAGAGAGAAGAGTCTATGACTGGGGTGGGTGGGGTCTTTGACAATTTTAAGGGCCTTCCTCTGTAGAGGTCCTGGATGGCAGACAGCTTAGCCCCAGTGATGTACAGGGGCTAAGCTCAACCTGTTCCACAACAGCCCCGTCGATGAGAATGGGGGGCGTGCTCGGTCCTCCTTTTTCTGTAGTCCACAATCATCTCCTTAGTCGTTGCAGAGGGGGGTGTTTAGTCCCAGGGTCCTTAGCTTAGTGATGAGCTTTGAGGGCACTATGGTGTTGAACGCTGAGCTGTAGTTAATGAATAGCATTCTCACGTAGGTGTTCCTTTTGTCCAGGTGGGAAAGGGCGTGTGGAGTGCAATAGAGATTGCATCATCTGTGGATCTGTTCGGGCGGTATGCAAATTGGAGTGGGTCTAGGGTTCCTGAGATAAGGGTGTTGATGTGAGCGATTACCAGCCTTTCAAAGCACTTCAGGGCTACGGGCGTGAGTGCTACGTGTCTGTAGTCATTTAGGCAGGTTGCCTTTGTGTTGTTGGGCACAGGGACTTTGGTGGTCTGCTTGAAACATGTTGGTATTGTCACGACTTCTGCCGAAGTCGGTTCCTCTCCTTGTTCAGGTGGCGTTCGGCGGTCGACGTCGCCGGTCTTCTAGCCATCGCCGATCCACCTTTCATTTTCCATTTGTTTTGTCTTGTCTTCCTGCACACCTGGTTTACATCTCCTACTAATTAACATGTGCATTTAACCCTCTGTTCCCTCCATGTCTGTGTGGGGTATTGTTTATTGTCAAGGTTGACACGCTTCCGGCTGGTTTGCCCCGGGTTTTGTTTTATACCCGTGCTTTGTGGCAGCCGGTACTTTGTACTTGCGTTCTGTATCATGATTGCATAAGTAAAGTGCTTTATCCATTCATCTCTGCTCTCCTGCGCCTGACTTCCATGCACCAGCTACACCCACCATTGACAGGTATTACAGACTCAATCAGGGATATGTTGAAAATGTCTGTGAATACACCTGCCAGTTGGTCAGCACATGCTCGGAGCACACGGCCTGTTAATCCGCAGATGTTGGAACATTGCTGCGGGGACAGCCACAAAAGCATTAGTGAGGTTGGTCACTGATGTTGGGTGATTAGGCCTGGCTCGCAGTCGGTGTTCATCCCAAAGGTATTCGATGGGGTTGAGGTCAGGGCTCTGTGCAGGCCAGTCAAGTTCTTCCACACCGTTCTCGAAAACCATTTCTGTATGGACCTCACTTTGTGCAGGAGGGAATTTTCAAGCTGAAACAGGAAAAAAATGGTCTAGAATGTTATTGTATGCTGTAGCGTTAAGATTTCCCTTCACTGGAACTAAGGGCCCTAACCATGATAAACAGCCCCAGACCGTTATTCCTCCTCCACCAAACTTTACAGTTGGCACTGTGCCAAACCCAGATTCGTCCGTCGGACTGCCAGATGGTGAAGTGTGATTCATCACTCCAGAGAATGTATTTACACTGCTCCAGAGTCCAATGGCGGCAAGCTTTACACCACACCACCCGAAGCTTGGCATTGCGCATGGTGATCTTAGGCTTGTGTGCGGCTGCTCGGCCATGGAAACCCATTTCATGAAGCTCCCAACAAACAGTTATTGTGCTGACGTTGCTTCCAGAGGCAGTTAGAAACTCGGTAGTGAGAGTTGCAACCGTGGATAGACAATTTTGCTCCTTGTTGCTCCTAGACGTTTCCACTTCACAATAACAGCACTTACAGTTGACCGGGGCAGCTCTAGCAGGGCAGACATTTTACAAACTGACTTGTTGGAAAGTTGGCACCCTATGATGGTGCCACGTTGAAAGTCACAGAGCTTTTCAGTAAGGCCATTCAACTGCCATTGTTTGTCTATGGAGATTGCATGGCTGTGTGCTTGATTTGATACACCTGTCAGCAACGGCTGTGGCTGAAATAGGCTTATCCACTAATATGAAGGGGTGTCCACATACTTTTGTTTACATAGTGTATTAATGTGACAGTCAGATACTGCACTGACAGAGACAAAATAACTTGTCTCACTGCAGCTCACTCAGGTTCCTTCTCTCGCTCTCGCTCTCTCTTGCGCTCGTTCTTGCTCTCTCCTCCAGCAGTGTATTTCACACCCCACTTTCCACTCCTCCACCAATCAAACACACACCATCTTGGCAAGACTTCAGAGAGTGTGTACCAGTGATGTTGAACTATTAATGGTGTCATGGTTGCTGTAGTGATGTACACACTCGCAGGGTGTGTGTGTATGTACACGGTCCAAACAGAGGATGAAAGACTGATGACTCAGAAGAACACAGAGCAGAAGATCAAGACTGGGGATTGTGACGATGTGTGTGTGATGTAATGGTGGTGTAAGTGGTAACAGAAAAAGGTGACTGGCTGGCTGGCTGGCTGGCTGGCTGGTTGTCTCCCTCTCTCTCGATAGATGCATTAAATAAAACAGTGTTTGTTGGAAAATAAATCCCTAAAGCAACCTTATCACATTACAAAGGAGAAGGGGAGAGGAGAGGATAAGACAGGATGAAAGGGGAGAGGAGAGGATAAGACAGGATGAGAGGAAAGAGGACAAGACAGGATGAGAGGAAAGAGGACAAGACAGGATGAGAGGGGAGGATAAGACAGGATGAAAGAGGAGGATAAGACAGGATGAGAGGGAAGAGGATAAAACAGGATGAGAGGGAAGAGGATAAGACAGGATGAGAGGGAAGAGGATAAAACAGGATGAGAGGGAAGAGGATAAGACAGGATGAGAGGGGAGGATAAGACAGGATGAGAGGGGAGGATAAAACAGGATGAGAGGGAAGAGGAGAGAGGACAATATAGAACCAGTACATGTATAGTACTTTATTCTACAAGTACTGTAGCTTGTGAAAGTATTCAACCCCCTTGCCATTTTTCCTATTTTGTTGGCTTACAACCTGGAATTAAAATGGATTTTGGGGGGGTTTGTATCATTTGATTTACACAACATGCCCACCACTTTGAAGACGCAAAATATTTTTTATTGTGAAACAAACAAGAAATAACACAAATAAACAGAAAACTTGAGCGTGCATAACTATTCACCCCCCAAAGTCAATACTTTGTAGAGACACCTTTTGCAGCAATTACAGCTGCAAGTCTCTTGGGGTATGTCTCTATAAGCTTGGCACATCTAGCCACTGGGATTTTTGCTCAGTCTTCATGGCAAAACTGATCCAGCTCCTTCAAGTTGGATGGGTTCCACTGGTGTACAGCAATATTGAAGTCATACCACAAATTCTCAATTGGATTGAGGTCTGGGCTTTGACTAGGCCATTCCAAGACATTTAAATGTTTCCTCTTAAACCACTTGAGTGTTGCTTTAGCAGTATGCTTAGGGTCATTGTCCTGCTGGAAGGTGAACCTCCATCCCAGTCTCAAATTTCTGGAAGATTGAAACAGGTTTCCCTCAAGAATTTCCCTGTATTTAGCGCCATCCATCATTCCTTCAATTCTGACCAGTTTCCCAGTCCCTGCCGATGGAAAACATCCTCACAGCATGATGCTGCGACCACCATGCTTCACTGTGGGGATGGGGTTCTCGGGGTGATGAGAGGTGTTGGGTTTGCGCCAGACATAGCGTTTTCCTTGATGGCCAAAAAACTCAATTTTAGTCTCATCTGACCAGAGTACCTTCTTCCATATATTTAGGGAGTCTCCCACATGCCTTTTGGCAAACACCAAGCGAGTTTGCTTATTTTTTTCTTTAAGCAATGGCTTTTGTTCTGTCCACTCTTCCGTAAAGCCCAGCTCTATGGAGTGTATGGCTTAAAGTGGTCCTATGGACAGATACTCCAATCTCCGCTATGGAGATTTGCAGCTCCTTCAGGGTTATCTTTGGTCTCTTTGTTGCCTCTCTGATCAATGCCATCCTTGCCTGGTCTGTGGGTTTTGGTGGGCGGCCCTCTCTTGGCAGGTTTATTGTGGTGCCATATTCTTTCCATTTTTTAATAATGGATTTAATGGTGCTCCGTGGGAAGTTCAAAGTTTTGGATATTTTTTTATAACCCAAACCTGATCTGTACTTCTCCACAACTTTGTCCCTGACCTGTTTGGAGAGCTCCTTGGTCTTCATGGTGCCGCTTGCTTGGTGGTGCCCCTTGCTTAGTAATGTTGCAGACTCTGGGCCTTTCAGAACAGGTGTATATATACTGAGATCATGTGACACTTAGATTGTACACAGGTGGACTTTATTTAACTAATTATGTGACTTCTGAAGGTAATTGGTTGCACCAGATCTTATTTAGGGGCTTCATAGCAAAGTGGGTGAATACATTTGCACACATCACTTTTCCATTTTATTTTTTAAATACTTTTTTGAAACAAGTATTTTTTTTTCATTTCACTTCACCAATTTGTACTATTTTGTGTATGTGAAATCCAAATAAAATCAATTTCATTAAAGGTTGTAATGCAACAAAATAGGAAAAACGCCAAGGGGGATGAATACTTTTGCAAGGCACTGTACACACCCACACATAAACACACACACACAGATCCCTGGTGTGTCTCAAGGCTGCTTGTTAGCATGTAACATGTAAAGCAGCAGTGCTCCAATAAGAGGTCTGGGACTGAAACACGTCACATGACTTGACAATGTCAATAAGGTGTTCATTCGGAACACGGGATATTGCGTCAGTTGTGTGAAAGGTGAAGACCTGTAGGGAGGGAGCTTTCAGCTGCATTGACACAAATATGAAACATAAAAACTGTTTTAAGTGAGAAGTAGGCAGATCTGAAGCCGAAAAAGGAAATTCACATGAGCACCACAATGCCCACTTCAGCCATGCTCTTCTGAAGGTGGTGGTTGAAGTGAGTAGTAGAGCACTCCAGAAATGAAATCTATCTGCATGCTTCAAGACCAGGTTAGCCCACTGAGCTAAAGCCTTGGCATTAACTCTGGCAGAAAACACGAATCTTGAGGTAAAGATACTCATCACATGATCACAGCACCGTTCAACACTGCTACTACAAGACAAACAATCCCCACATATTCTACACCTGTATTCCGTCGGGTCTGCTGAGCTAGTTCATAATGACAGGTGTGGTGGTGTATTCCGTTGGGCTGACAGAACTGGAGCCCCTGTATGTATTGGTGTGTGTGTGTGTGTGTGTGTGTGTGTGTGTGTGTGTGTGTGTGTGTGTGTGTGTGTGTGTGTGTGTGTGTGTGTGTGTGTGTGTGTGTGTGTGTGTGTGTGTGTGTGTGTGTGATGGGGGGGATAGAGGAATTTGTGGAGCGAGCCGGGAGGTGAAGACCAACACACAGTGAAACACACACACACACACACACACACACACACACACACACACACACACACACACACACATACACACACACACACACACATAATAGTATGAGCGTGAGTGTGCTAGTAGCCAGATCCTAGCAGACAGACAGAGAGAGAGAGAGACAGACAGACAAACTCGTAATAATCCAATAGCTAGTTCATAATGACAGGTGTAGTGGTGTATTCCATTGAGCTGACAGAACTGGAGCCCCTGTGCATTGGGGAGGGGGTACACTAGTTAGACAACAGCTGGTAGGGAGAGAGAGACAGAGAAAAACCTGCCCTCTCTCTGCTGCCAATCTCTCTCTCACTCACACACACACACACACACACACACACACACACACACACACACACACACACACACACACACAGAGCTACGGACGACTGGGGGTTGATCTTAAATCTCTGTCCAACAAACTCTCACAGTCTCACTTCAGAATCAAACGTTTGTCCATAAACGTCACATTTCGAAAGTTGCGTTTAGGCATTAATTCAGAATGGTTAAGGTAAGGGTTAAGTTTTGGGATAGGGTAAAATAAAACAGTGCCTATGAGTGGGATTGACAAGCGACCAGCAAACCACAGGCCTACATCCATATTGCTCTAGCAAACCACAGGCCTACATCCATAGAGCTCTAGCAAACCACAGGCCTACATCCATATTGCTCTAGCAAACCACAGGCCTACATCCATAGAGCTCTAGCAAACCACAGACCTACATCCATAGAGCTCTAGCAAACCACAGGCCTACATCCATATTGCTCTAGCAAACCACAGGCCTACATCCATATTGCTCTAGCAAACCACAGGCCTACATCCATAGAGCTCTAGCAAACCACAGGCCTACATCCATATTGCTCTAGCAAACCACAGGCCTACATCCATAGAGCTCTAGCAAACCACAGGCCTACATCCATATTGCTCTAGCAAACCACAGGCCTACATCCATAGAGCTCTAGCAAACCACAGGCCTACATCCATATTGCTCTAGCAAACCACAGGCCTACATCCATATTGCTCTAGCAAACCACAGGCCTACATCCATAGAGCTCTAGCAAACCACAGGCCTACATCCATAGAGCTCTAGCAAACCACAGGCCTATATCCATAGAGCTCTAGCAAACCACAGGCCTACATCCATAGAGCTCTAGCAAACCACAGGCCTACATCCATAGAGCTCTAGCAAACCACAGGCCTACATCCATAGAGCTCTAGCAAACCACAGGCCTACATCCATATTGCTCTAGCAAACCACAGGCCTACATCCATAGAGCTCTAGCAAACCACAGGCCTACATCCATATTGCTCTAGCAAACCACAGGCCTACATCCATATTGCTCTAGCAAACCACAGGCCTACATCCATAGAGCTCTAGCAAACCACAGGCCTACATCCATATTGCTCTAGCAAACCACAGGCCTACTTGATGGTTATAGCGCTCACCGTTGTGGCCGGTTTTTAGGTAATCTCCCGACGTCATGGGTACCTGGACGGACGTTGAATTTCGCCTTGGATCTTTAGCGACCTGGCTGCCCAGCCTAATCAATAATGCAGTGTGTGTGTGTGATATTTGTTTATGCTTGTGGCTGGTGCCAACCTCATAGTTCTTTCATGAATACGGTTAACTGCATGGAGCTTTTCCAAGAAAAAAGACACACACACCACAAGGCGCATGCGTTGCGCGCACACACACGCATTAGAATGAAAATGTGATGTTAGAATGAAACACATGCACACATCTCGAGCCACCAAATCCGTCTCTGCCAAGGTGTCTTTAGCAGCTCTGAGGTGTGTTGTCTGCTGTGAACACTACAACAGCTTGACTGGGAGTGCCTGATTCTAGGTACTAGTGCTTTTGAGTGAGTGTGTGTGTGTGTGTGTGTGTGTGTGTGTGTGTGTGTGTGTGTGTGTGTGTGTGTGTGTGTGTGTGTGTGTGTGTGTGTGTGTGTGTGTGTGTGTGTGTGTGTGTGTGTGTGTGTGTGTGTGTGTGTGCGACGTGTCTTCAATTAACTTGAACAGATCTGCAGCATTTCAACTAGGTGGGGGAACATGTATGGGGGAAAAAACGTGTCACCACCACACTGTAACTGAACAGGAGAAAAGATGATATTATGATATGATTGATATTAGACACCCTGCGGGCCGAGAGGAGAGGACAGGGTAGTACAAAAGTCCACAGACTGAACAGACACACAGAGTACAGAGACAAGCTGTGTTAGTTAATGTCATACTATTATGTGTGTGTGTGTGTGTGTGTGTGTGTGTGTGTGTGTGTGTGTGTGTGTGTGTGTGTGTGTGTGTGTGTGTGTGTGTGTGTGTGTGTGTTTAACAGCTAGTAAACAGATCTCAGCAGACAGACAGATAGACAGACAAACTCGTAATAACCCAAAGCAAACAAAACACATTCGACGGTACCTCTTCCCCAAACACTCCAAATACTCCCAAACAGTAAACACAATTACAGGGGCTCATCTGTTTGGCAGAAACCCCAGTCTAGCCTGGATTCTAGCCTGGCAACTCTCAGTGCCATCTCCATATGTGCCACCAACTGGCTGTATGGTGGGTGAGAGCGAGAAAGAAAGAGGGGAGGACAGAAAGAGGGGGGGAGAGAGAAAGAGAGCGGAATTAGACAGAAATTAAAGCATTATTGGATTGAACGTTCTGCATTTTCCCCGATCAGATATGGTCAATGCCGCACTTTATCTCAAATTCAGATACTACTTTTCGATCAATTAATTATTAAGAGATTCAAGAGAAACTTGAAAGACTTAAGATAAACCTTTTTTTTTTTTTCCCCCAGACGATGTTGGAGAAGACTGATGTATCTGATGTGATCCGTTAAACCAATTAAATATTTCCCTAACTGGTAGCTGTTAAACAGGAAGACAAAAAGTAGTGCAGACACATTCCACCAATATGCATGACTACTACTACAGTCTTGGATTTTCTCTGACACTTTCTGTTGCTACTGTGATATTAGAGAAAGGGAGTGTGTGTGTGTGTGTGTCAAATCAAATTGTATATGTCACATACACATATTTAGCAGATGTTATAGCGGGTAAAGCAAAATGCTTGCATGTGTGTGTGTGTGTGTGTGTGTATGTACATGTAAGCATGTGTTGTGTTAGCTAGCCAAACATGACCTTCAGATGTTCCCCAAGGAAACATAAAGATGGGCGACTTATACCCCCCATACGACTGTCAGACAGTAATATACTGGAGGTGTGTGTGTGTGTGGGTACAAGCATGTGCAGTAGCAAGATATTAACTATTTCATATAACCATGGCAAAAAGCATGGACACATTAAATGATCCCTTTCCTAGAGTAGTGGTTACTCCAAATTCCAAATAGAAGTACTATTTTCTAATACATGATTTATTTTGTGTTCTTTGGCCAGATATGATCCTTATGTTACTAGCGAAGGTGTCTCTCTCGACACCCCCCCCCCCCCCTCTTTCTTTCTCCCTCACACCATTTATCTCTCTCTCTCTATCCTCTCTTAATCACCCATGCCTATCTCCAAGCCAAAACATCAGGACCTCAACCCACAACCTGCCCCCCCCCCCCCCCCCACAACTCTCTCCCACTTCCGCTCTCTCCCTGCTCTCTCTCTCTTCCTGCTGTCTATTTCAGACTTTAGTGTGGCTAAACTGCACATTCTAAATATCGCCAAGTACAAACGTTGAAAATGTCTCCACAGCCGTGTGTGTGGTGTTGTGTAGAGACCTGCATATTTCCAATAATTATTAGCTACCAACAGCTGATTCCTCTGATCTGACACGAATGGGCTGAAGAGTGTGTGCGTGTCGGTGTGTGTTAGCCCCTGAGGGGACAGTGGTGATCTATATCACCAGTGTAGGCGATAGAATGGTGTCCTTGACTTTAGATTGATCCTAGGACTGTCCTCGACTAAAAAAATATATTAGTCGACAAAGAGTCGTCCGTTCTTTTTAAACTTGTATTTTTCCATTTATAGACACATCCTACGTTTGTGTTTTACCCAAATCAACTATATGCACTGAGCATGTCTGATGCTTTAAGGGAACTGTTTGATGAAATAATTAAGACAAACAAACGACTAGAGGGAGTCCAACCGCAATTGATTTGATTGTGCCGGGCCGGGGCTCAGACTTGCTTTGTTAAAAAAAACAGAGTGACTGTGTGACTAGCACAACCGTTCTCTCTCTCTCTCTCCTCCCTGCTGCAGCGACCACCACGGAACATCAACAGCCCTCTGTCCGTGTCGCTGAAGCTGCAACATAATTACAGCCATTTCTGACTGAAAACTTATGTTACCGAAATCCCTCATTTGTTTAGGAAAAACATTCCCTGTTCCCTCAACCCTTGCCCTCTTTACGTGACACGTGTACGCATCAAATGCACGCGAGCAATAGGGCCTGGTGTATATCATAATCACATCAATAAATTGGTCATAGCAAACCCAGAACACCGTAACACATGACAGTAAAATGGATAACCTCAAAACGAGGGAATGTTTACTAATTGCTCAGGAGTTAAAGGGGAAGTCAGACGTGGGGAATGTTTACTAATTGATCAGGAGTTAAAGGGGAAGTCAGCGTGGGGAATAAATTTGACTCGTTGTGGAAAATAACGGAGATCAAGAAAAATAAGGTAAGGAGCAAGCCCTGCGTGCCTATTGTGTGTGCCAAACAGGTGCTGTTAGATTTCAATATCATTTTTCTGACCGTTTGGAACAATGTAAACAACACTAAATAAATGATACGCTTGCCAGAGATTCTGTTGTAAAGTTTTTTTGCTAAGCCTTCATTACAGCAAAAACGTGAATATGCAATTTTAGAAATGGAACGGTTTGTTATTTATTCAGTGGCTGCGTTGTTATTTTATTTTAAAACTAAAATGCTTGATTGCATTTCAAATCATGACTGCCTGCTATGCTGCGTGATGACATGAACAAATGAATGATCGATTGATGCAGTAGCCTATATAACTATTGAAATATACTGTAGGCTTAAGTAAGTTACAGTATTAAGACTAAACAGGAGGTGCTCTTAGGCCTACAGCTCAATGGTGGTTATATAAGGCTGCTATACTAAGCCTACTAATGATAATGACATTTCTTATTATTATAACAATGATCATATTAACAATATGAAGGAGATCAAGGAAAAATGAGGTTATTATTATTATTAGAAATAAAAAAATTCTGACAATTTGGAAAAGTGTAAACAACCCTAAATAAATCATAAATAATATCAGAGGCTGGTATAACAAAAGAAGTGTAAAGTCTTTAAAAACAGCAGAATTTGTGAAATTGTGAGGCTTGGCTATTGATTATAGACCTAATGAAGTTGATATTCACTGCTCAAAAAAATAAAGGGAACACTTAAACAACACAATGTAACTCCAAGTCAATCACACTTCTGTGAAATCAAACTGTCCACTTAGGAAGCAACACTGATTGACAATAAATGTCACATGCTGTTGTGCAAATGGAATAGACAAAAGGTGGAAATTATAGGCAATTAGCAAGACACCCCCAAATTCCAAATAGAAGTGCCCCCCGGTGTTCTCTGGCAAATGCCAAACGTCCTGCACGGTGTTGGGCTGTAAGCACAACCCCCACCTGTGGACGTCGGGCCCTCATACCACCCTCATGGAGTCTGTTTCTGACCGTTTGAGCAGACACATGCACATTTGTGGCCTGCTGGAGGTCATTTTGCAGGGCTCTGGCAGTGCACCTCCTTGCACAAAGGCGGAGGTAGCGGTCCTGCTGCTGGGTTGTTGCCCTCCTACGGCCTCCTCCACGTCTCCTGATGTACTGGCCTGTCTCCTGGTAGCGCCTCCATGCTCTGGACACTACGCTGACAGACACAGCAAACCTTTTTGCCACAGCTCGCATTGATGCGCCATCCTGGATGAACTGCACTACCTGAGCCACTTGTGTGGGTTGTAGACTCCGTCTCATGCTACCACTAGAGTGAGAGCACCGCCAGCATTCAAAAGTGACCAAAACATCAGCCAGGAAGCATAGGAACTGAGAAGTGGTCTGTGGTCCCCACCTGCAGAATCACTCCTTTTTTGGGGGTGTCTTGCTAATTGCCTATAATTTCCACCTTTTGTCTATTCCATTTGCACAACAGCATGTGACATTTATTGTCAATCAGTGTTGCTTCCTAAGTGGACAGTTTGATTTTACAGAAGTGTGATTGACTTGGAGTTACATTGTGTTGTTTAAGTGTTCCCTTTATTTTTTTGAGCAGTGTATATATACCCTAAAGCTAGACCACGACCCTATATATACAAAAGTATGTGGACACCCCTTCAAATTTGTGTATTGTGAAGTAGAAACATCTAGGAGCAACAACGGCTCAGCCGCAAAGTGGTAGGCCACACAAGCTCACAGAATGGGTTCTGGTCCCCACAAGGATAGTAAAACCAAAAACACACAGGAGCACACACACACACACACAGCACAGGGCCCCTCATACTCCTTCCCTTTAATTACCCATCATATGTGATTGTTCATTAATCCTCGCCTGGAAATAGACTCACACACCCAGTTATTAGTGGCTACATACTGATCTCTCTCTCTCTCCCTCTCTTCCCCTTTCTTCCCCTCTCTTCCCCACTCTCTATTATGGCAGCACCAGCACAAATCTCCTCTAGAAGAACACATATTCTTATTCCAGAAGCTTCCCGGAAAAGGCACCGGGGAATTCCCAAATCCACCACAGAGAACAGAATTCCAAAACAGAGAATATGGGACACTGGCTGCATTCCTCTGGGCTGCTGAAATGGGAACGCTGGGAAAAGCTGCTGTGGAGAGCCTGGTGTACAACTGGGCTTATGGTCAGGATTAAAACTAAAGCCCAAACCCTTTCCAGCTGACAATACATTCAGAAGTGTAACCCTCTCACACTCTGTATGAAGGCCACTGACACACTAACTTTATAATTATCCAACACAACATAACCACTGTGTAATAACAACTTGTATTCCACCTCCCGTCCTCTTCCGCTTTTACTCTCTCTTTCACATCTATTCACCCATTTATCCACCTCTCTCTTCACGTCTCATTTTTCCCATACCTCCCTCCTAATGACCAATCCATCCCTCTCTCCAAATGTCTCCTTCCTCCACACTGCCACTCTACAAAGGAACCCAACTGTGTGAGTGGGAGAGAAAGGTGGGCAGAGAGGAGGGATTGGGGTGCTTCGCTGAGAAAGCAGAGTTGGTAGGCTCTGGCTGTGTGTGAGCAGATGTGTGTGTGTGTGTGTGTGTGTGTGTGTGTGTGTGTGTGTGTGTGTGTGTGTGTGTGTGTGTGTGTGTGTGTGTGTGTGTGTGTGTGTGTGTGTGTGTGTGTGTGTGTGTATGAACATCTCCCAATTGATAACAACCAATTAAGCCCACTATAGTGCTAGCCCGCACTGAGGCTCATTAGAGGGGTGCGTGTGTGTGAGTGTGTGCGTGCATTAGTGCTCATATGACAGCAGGAAATAGATGCTGATGATGTGCGCTTTTCATCACGTTATCACACTCTCACGGATGAGAGGCTGCAAACTGTCATCATCTGGTGTTAGTCTTTTAATAGGAGAGGAGAAGGAGAGGATGCTATTTTTCATTAAGCGCTCTGCTGCATGTGGAACTAAATGTTTAGGAGTGTATTCATTTTTTTTAACCCCAGCACGCACACAACTAACAACCAATCATATGCATTTAGGCCTACACCAATTCAATGCCCATAACTGTTTTATTTAAAGCCTGTATTGTGTACCCTTGACCTGAAACAGGGGATTGGGCTTTAGATGGTGTATTTTGTGGGTTTTATATACAGGATTATATTTGATGTGTGATTGTGTGTCATGCGAAAAAGGGATTTCTGTTCGCGACGTAATACTGCCCTCTGGTGTTTATGATGCAACATCACTGCCCAACCTAAATAGTTGTGGTGTTCTGATGTTTGTGGGTCTGAAAGCTGCTTCAAAAAGGTGAAAGCTACACGGGAACATGTCCAACCAAACACACTCCCAGAGTTTTTCGTCTCACGAGGCAGACCTTTCAGGGTACATATGGGCCTTCATATGTAAATCTGTAGTGACAGACTGACCACTTCAAAGCCTTTCATAGGGACCATGACTGACTTAAAGAGCTGAACATGGTATAGTTTGGAGAGCTTAACAACTCAGAGAGAGAGAGAGAGAGAGAGATTTCCAGAACAACAGAGCCAGGGTCTAAGAGAAAGGACCAGTATAGACAGAAAAGTCAGTCAACAATCCATCAGAAAGAGCTTTTTTTTCAAACTGCATGGTCTTTCTAAGCTTCATCCATCTGTCCATTGAAATTAAGAGCCATATAAGGTTTGAGTTGTGCTACTTAGTTTCTCACCACTGTGAACCCTGGGTGCTCAATGCACCTGTACGTGAAAAAGCCTCTTTCAATATGCCAATCTGCCTAGCAACAACTATACAGAAACACAGTGAAGGCTGAAAGAGGAGAGGGCAACTCCCAAACAGCAAAGAGCTCCAGACAGAAAACAGGAAGGTTGTATGGGAGAAAAACACTCCAAGGCTTTTCACTCCTGCGACACGGCTCCATCTAAATGACAAAGACACAAAGACCAGTTAAAGCGGAGCACGAAACACACCGACAAAAGGAGAGAAAGAAGAGAAAAAACAAGAAAAACAACGTCTGTGCGCCTTACACACACACACACACGACACACACACACACACACACACGACACACATACACACACACACGACACACACAAACACACACACCTCTATTCACTGTGCTTTTGTGCCCCTGCTTCTGTTTTCCCTGTTGCCTCTCAGCTCCCATGCCCAACTCTGCCGTGTGTGCGTGCGTGTGTGCGTGCGTGTGTGTGTGTGTGTGTGTGTGTGTGTGTGTGTGTGTGTGTGTGTGTGTGTGTGTGTGTGTGTGTGTGTGTGTGTGTGTGTGTGTGTGTGTGTGTGTGTGTGTGTGTGTGTGTGTGTGTGTGTGTGTGTGTGTGTGTGTGTGTGTGTGTGTGTGTGTGTGTGTGTGTGTGTGTAGCCTGCTGTGCCAACACAGAAGTCGACAGGGGTGCAGCGGATTGGCGACTGGAGGGAGGCTGACAGAAAGAGGGAAGAAAATAAAAGAGAGCAGAAGGAAAGGAAAAGAGAGGGAGGCCAGGCTGAGGTAAGCAACGTTCTCAGAGTGGTAGTTCATTACACCTGACCTTCACACTGACCCACAGAGAATACAGCAGCAGGACTACTGCTACGACACACACACCCAGAAGCAGCTTCCGTCTATTCTCTTCAGTATAGAGAGGGGAAGTGGAGTGGAGCTGGCCCAGACCCAGAGAGAGAGAGAAATAACAGAGCCAGCCTGGAAAAGCTTTTCTAGGTTCTGACTCCTTACAGAGACCCCTGACTCTCTCACACACTCTCTCTCTCTCTCTCTCTCTCTCTCTCTCTCTCTCTCTCTCTCTCTCTCTCTCTCTCTCTCTCTCTCTCTCTCTCTCTCTCTCTCTCTCTCTCTCTCTCTCTCTCTCTCTCTCTCAGCGTCTGTATGTTCTAGTATAGACTTGAATAAAGCCAGTCCTACCTTGGGCCATTTAGGGTTAAGCAGGCGGGCTTTGAGGGCATCGTCCAGGGCGGTCTGGTACTGTCCCAGGTGGAGAAGGGCCGCAGAACGGTTACTGTACAGGATGCAGTTCTGAGGGTCAGCAGACAGGGCCTCCCCATACAGCTGCACTGCCAGGCTGTACTGCCCCCGTTGGCATGCCTGGTTACTGCGACGTACTGCCTCCAGAAACTCTGCCTTAGAAAGGATAGGAGGCCCGGGAGGGATGCAAGGATGAGGGTCTGTCTGGCAGAGAGGGGGAGGGATGGGGTGAGCAGAGGTACAGGATGAAGAGGAGGAAGAGGGAGGGTTGGTGGCTCGGGTAGAAGAGCGAGGGCCGAAGAGAGAGAACTGAGATGGAGAGGAGGGAGGAGGAAGAGGAGAAACGTGGGGAAGAGGGGTCAGTTATCTTTTCATTCAATCAGATACACTTTTATCAACGTTAAAGTCATTTTACAGAGAACCATTTTGATAAACATCTGAGATTCTAATCTGTTCCACCAAAACATTAAAGCAATGATTATATCAACATTTGATATTGTGTGTGTATGTGTGTGTGTGTGTGTGTGTGTGTGTGTGTGTGTGTGTGTGTGTGTGTGTGTGTGTGTGTGTGTTTAAGGTTAAGGTTAGGGTAAGGATTTTGAATGGTACTGAATTGTGTGTCCCCACAAGGTTAGCTGTACAAGACTGTGTGCGTGTACGTCGAGGTTAGCCCTCTGTCGCCCCAACTTAGAAAAGCTGCTTCCCTCCCTGATCTGCTGTTGCCAGATTTGTCCTTTCAGAATGACTTACACCAAGGCTGTCATTATCGCTCTCTCACACACACACACACACACACACACACACACACACACACACACACACACACACACACACACACACACACACACACACACACACACACACACACACACACACACACACACACACACACACAGTCCCAGTGGCTTTCTCTGTCCAAACAGCTGATTGGAGCACTAACTCACACAGTAGGAAGTTTCCACTGAGAATACACAGAGAGAGAGAGAGAGAAAGAGACAGAGAGAGAGTGAGCGAGTGAGAGAGTGAGCGAGAGAGAGAGAAGCTTTTCAACCTGTGTATACAGCCAATAGGCTTGTATGCATTAGTCAAAACGGTTTTGTTGGAACAGTAGTACAAGAACACCCTCTTCACAAGCACACACACTCACATGCATACACACATACGCACACACACACACACACTTCCCTGTCCCTTCCTCCCCCTCCCAGCTCAGCCCAGGTCAGCAGGGAGAAACACATTCCTGAGAGAATGAAACCAGGGACCTCCTCTGACAAAGAGAGCGAGAGAGAGAGACACACTAAAGATTCAACCACCACGTGCTCTTTGTCACCCAAGTAACATACCACCTGTAAAAAAGAATGTTCCATTTGTATCTTGTCTTATTATTAAAGTAATACTGTAACATGGCCTCTTTTATCTTCCACTAAATTGCTACTGAAATGCAATGTGCTACATACTAGCGCGGTATGGGCTGAATAGCTGCGCCACTTGGACACAACATCAAACGCATCATCAAAGCGCTTTGGCTGATGTTGATAGGTTAGCCAGCCTATATTGCAGCTAGATATATAGCCCATAGGCTCTGCTTTGTAAAATAAACGGTATTTTTTTTGTGTCATTGGGTTATATTTACCCTTTCTTTCTTCGGTCGATGTTTCTCCATCCTGTCCTAGTTTTATACCCAGCGGCAGCAACTTAAAACTTTCATCCCATGCAGTCCGCTTCCCAAACAGGACAGAGAAACTGTGCGATCTCACACAACAATGTAGTAGGAAGGAACTCCAACCATTCTGTTTTCATGGACCTCAAAAAAGTGAACAATCATGCGATATTCCCACTCTACCGGCCGCGAACTAACAATAGTTATTTCCCAGAAAGTGCGCCATGTTGTCAAATCCGTTTTTCCCCGAGTAACGGAATTTGTGGCCGGTGGAGGCGTGTCTCGGTAAGCTCGAGCTCCACGGATGCAGCTCCAGTCGGTCTCCAGGTCTCAGTTACCCGTGGTGACATCAGAGAGGGGTTGAGTTACCTAGCAGCTATTCATTCCACTGTGGAGCTGTAGCTATTGTTTCTACAGCATTTTGGTAATAGATGATTACTTTCTGAAACCCTCTTAGTAAATGAACATGCATAAGGTGCGGTTTACTTAAAAGTAGATTGCACAATGGCCTTGAATCAAAGGGTGATAAACAAATGAAGAAGAAATCTAGAAAAGACAATACAGCCAACATGCATTTCAGTAACTTATTCTGGTTATGGCTTATTTTGTAGTACATTTAGAAATTGTTTGGTAAAATGTCAATAACATAATGAATAAAAACATGACATCCAAACACTGTTTGTCTTTGACAACGATGTGTTTTCTTATACAAGTATGTATCTTATACAATGTACAACTTACAGTGGTTAAGTTACAGGCATGAATGCTGAGCACAGACAGTGGTTAAAAAGAAACCGTTTTGTACACTAAAGCCTTGATATTTACCCACCGGACTTGAAACATGGTCTTCCCTTCACAACCGCCCCTGATACTACTGTCACTATTTACTGTACAACTACTATGTTAGTATTCATATCCCTGGGTGAGGAAATATATGTATTTTTACATCTCTTTTTGACCTGCACTGTTGAAGCTCGGGGGCGTAAGAATTTCACTGTACCCTGTGCATATGACTAATAAACTAAACTAATCAAATCAAATAAATGGTGTGACTAAATAGATCAGGCAACACTACATCACATTGGCGCATCGCATCGCCTACTAAAGCACATTGTTTGTGCTTCCTTGTCTAGTGCACGTTGGGTTTTGTCATCCTGAAGCAGAGCTTGTGTAGTCCTTTGCGTCGAGCCCGTCAGTTGGGCCTCCTGACATTTTGTCCAGGGTCCTAAAGATTGACGCCACTCCTCAATGTCTCCACCAGTCTTCTTCTGCTGCTCAAGCAGAGTGAGAGAGGGTTTTACCAGAGCAGCTGAGCAGCTGTAGGCAAGGAGACTGTTACAAACTCACGTGTGTGCGTGCGTGTGTGTGTGTGAGAGAGAGAGAGAGAGAGAGACAGCATCTGTGCAGTGTCTGTGCAGTGCACCTTGTCCCCTGTGTGCAGTCCTGTGGCTGTACTGTGAAACACGACAGAGAGACGTACATAAGGCAAGACAGAGTGAACCCCAGACAACTCCTTCTGTTGAACCAGACCCTCAGACAGTCTAGAGAGGACAGGAGAACATATTGTTCCATGGACCCTCAGACATTCTAGAGAGGACAGGAGAACCTATTGTTCCATAGACCCTCAGATAGTCTAGAGAGGACAGGAGAACATATTGTTCCATGGACCCTCAGACATTCTAGAGAGGACAGGAGAACCTATTGTTCCATAGACCCTCAGACAGTCTAGAGAGGACAGGACAGGAGAACATATTGTTCCATAGACCCTCAGACAGTCTAGAGAGGACAGGAGAGGAGAACATATTATTCCATGGACCCTCAGACAGTCTAGAGAGGACAGGACAACATATTGTTCCATAGACTCTCAGACAGTCTACAGAGGACAGAAGAACATATTGTTCCATAGACCCTCAGACAGTCTAGAGAGGACAGGAGAACATATTGTTCCATAGACCCTCAGACAGTCTAGAGAGGACAGGAGAGCATATTGTTCCATAGACCCTCAGATAGTCTAGAGAGGACAGGAGAACATATTGTTCCATAGACCCTCAGATAGTCTAGAGAGGACAGGAGAGCATATTGTTCCATAGACCCTCAGATAGTCTAGAGAGGACAGGAGAACATATTGTTCCATAGACCCTCAGATAGTCTAGAGAGGACAGGAGAGGAGAACATATTGTTCCATAGACCCTCAGACAGTCTAGAGGGGACAGGACAGGAGAACATATTGTTCCATAGACCCTCAGACAGTCTAGAGAGGACAGGAGAACATATTGTTCCATAGACCCTCAGACAGTCTAGAGAGGACAGGAGAACATATTGTTCCATAGACCCTCAGACAGTCTAGAGAGGACAGGAGAACATATTGTTCCATAGAGTCTCAGACAGTCTAGACAGGAGAGGAGAACATATTGTTCCATAGAGTCTCAGACAGTCTAGAGAGGACAGGAGAGGAGAACATATTGTTCCATAGACCCTCAGACAGTCTAGAGAGGACAGGAGAGGAGAACATATTGTTCCATAGACTCTCAGACAGTCTAGAGAGGACAGGAGAGGAGAACATATTGTTCCATAGACCCTCAGACAGTCTATAGAGGACAGGAGAACATATTGTTCCATAGACCCTCAGACAGTCTAGAGAGGACAGGAGAACATATTGTTCCATAGACCCTCAGACAGTCTAGAGAGGACAGGAGAGCATATTGTTCCATAGACCCTCAGATAGTCTAGAGAGGACAGGAGAACATATTGTTCCATAGACCCTCAGATAGTCTAGAGAGGACAGGAGAGCATATTGTTCCATAGACCCTCAGATAGTCTAGAGAGGACAGGAGAACATATTGTTCCATAGACCCTCAGATAGTCTAGAGAGGACAGGAGAGGAGAACATATTGTTCCATAGACCCTCAGACAGTCTAGAGGGGACAGGACAGGAGAACATATTGTTCCATAGACCCTCAGACAGTCTAGAGAGGAGAGGAGAACATATTGTTCCATAGACTCTCAGACAGTCTAGAGAGGACAGGACAGGAGAACATATTGTTCCATAGACCCTCAGACAGTCTAGAGGGGACAGGAGAGGATAACATATTGTTCCATAGACCCTCAGACAGTCTAGAGAGGACAGGACAGGAGAACATATTGTTCCATAGACCCTCAGACAGTCTAGAGAGGAGAGGAGAACATATTGTTCTATAGACCCTCAGACAGTCTAGAGAGGACAGGAGAACATATTGTTCCATAGACTCTCAGACAGTCTAGAGAGGACAGGAGAACATATTGGGGTGAGCTCCAGACAGACACTTAAACACACTCCCACTGCTGCCCAACTGATCTACAGTACTTCTACTGCCATATGTTTTATCAAACAATTTGATCAAACATTAAGCAACAACTGCTAACACAACTAGTAGGGCTGTCCTTCCCTGTCTGACCCTGTACACACAATGTGTTTCAACGTGACAAAATCTGACAAGTATTCTTGTAAGGGACCGCTGCTGAAGTTACTGGTCCTGATGTTCCACTCTGCCCTCTTGTGGTGAGGTCTACTGGAGCAGCATTGGAGGGAGTGTCGGGGGTGGAAAAGTAAGGAGAGGTGAAGGTGGAGGAGGAGTAGGAGATGGGGGTGGCGTTGTCAACCATGCCGTCCTCCTCTAGGTCAGGGTCCGGGTGGGTGGAGAGGGTGGAAGGATGGACCGCAGCATACGGAGACAGCTCATCCTGTTGACACCTGCGACGGAGAGGAATGGGTTAGGATCAGACTCTATTCCAGTTGACATTGTATGTTGCATGAAGCGCTTCATGAAGAGACGTAAGCGAGGTAGTCGTCGTCACTCACATGCCAAACCAGTTCCTCTGAGAGCACTGTGGTCGGTGGGAGAAGTCAAACCAGTTCCTCTGAGAGCACTGTGGTCGGTGGGAGAAGCCAAACCAGTTCCTCTGAGAGCACTGTGGTCGGTGGGAGAAGCCAAACCAGTTCCTCTGAGAGCACTGTGGTCGGTGGGAGAAGACAAACCAGTTCCTCTGAGAGCACTGTGGTCGGTGGGAGAAGTAAAACCAGTTCCTCTGAGAGCACTGTGGTCGGTGGGAGAAGCCAAACCAGTTCCTCTGAGAGCACTGTGGTCGGTGGGAGAAGACAAACCAGTTCCTCTGAGAGCACTGTGGTCGGTGGGAGAAGACAAACCAGTTCCTCTGAGAGCACTGTGGTCGGTGGGAGAAGTCAAACCAGTTCCTCTGAGAGCACTTGGGTCGGTGGGAGAAGTCAAACCAGTTCCTCTGAGAGCACTGTGGTCGGTGGGAGAAGCCAAACCAGTTCCTCTGAGAGCACTGTGGTCGGTGGGAGAAGTAAAACCAGTTCCTCTGAGAGCACTGTGGTCGGTGGGAGAAGTAAAACCAGTTCCTCTGAGAGCACTGTGGTCGGTGGGAGAAGTCAAACCAGTTCCTCTGAGATCACTGTGGTCGGTGGGAGAAGCCAAACCAGTTCCTCTGAGAGCACTGTGGTCGGTGGGAGAAGCCAAAGCAGAGCAACTTCAGCAGTTTAAAGAAGGCTTATCCCACTACGCCTAATATACATTATAATCTGAGTCATTTAGCAGACGCTCTTATCCAGAGCCACTTACAGAGTGCATTCATCTTAAGATAGCTATCAAAACCACACATCACATATCACATATCACATAAGACAGGCATAGAAAGTACATTGTTTCTAGCTATCAGTAGATTCAGCGCTAGATGTGCAAGTGCTTTCAATACTGTCCTCAGCCCCCAGCAAACACATGTGAAACCTATACACAACAACACAAATGTTAACACAATAATAGCCTGAACTGTATCATTATATAAGTATAATTATATATATATTATATAAGGCATATGTGAATACAGAGAAGGGAGAAAAAAAGGGAGGTATTTTAAGAGAAAAGGCAGAAGCTTCCTAATGCGATTCACAGTAACAGAATTTGGCTCAAACTAATTCAATGTGTCATTGAACCAATTTCACTTTATGGCAGCGAGATGCGGGGTCCACTTGCTAAACAAGATTTAACCCAATTGGACAAACACCCAATTGAAACCCTGTATGCAGAATTCTGTAAGAATGTCCTACATGTCCAGAGGAAAACTACAAACAATGCATGCAGGGCAGAATTAGGCCAATATCCACTAATAATAAAAACTCAAAAAAAGTGCCATTAAGTTTTGGAACTAAAATACAGTGACCCCCTCTCATATCATTACTGCAATGCCAAGAGCTGAGCAAAGAAAAGAGTCCCCTCATCTAGCTGGTCCTGTGGCTGAGTTCACAAACCTGTTCTAATAACACACTGAAGCCTCAGGACCAGAACATCCAATCAATCAGAATAAACCAAATTACAACACAGTCAAAACAAAACTACATGATTTATTGGGAAACACAAGCACAAGCACAAAGTAAAATGCAGTGCTCTCTGGCCCTAAATCGACAGTACACCATGACAAACTATTTAACCATGGTTACTGATCAAAACCTTAGAAAAAAACCTTGACAAAGTACAGGCTCAGTGAGCACAGCCTTGCCATTGAGTAGACACAGGAAAACCTGGCTCCCTGTAGAGCAGGTATTCCCAAACTAAGGTACCGGGGGTACTCCAAATCATAATGGAATTTTCCAACGGGTCTATACATTTGGGTGAGTTTTTTCTCTCGCCTGAGTAGCTTCGTTTCACTGCCAAAAATAAAATGAAACCATCTAGTGTTCAGCGAAATAACAACACAATGTCAAATACAGGTAGCCTAGTCAAATAATGAACTTCCATTAACGGTCCGTATGTAGCCAAATGTAGCTGCTGCTCATTCCATTTGCTTGAAAATTGATAAATGGTTTAAAAAAGTAAGGCCCGCGTCCATAGAGACACATACCAGCTCTACTGGTAGTACTGCTACTACTAGCAGTAGTACACCTGCAGCTGTCGCCGACACAAGTTGTTCTGCTTCCACGAGCACATGCAATGCTAGCATCAGTAATTCTACATTTGTTGTTAGTCCAGCTAGCATGGACACTGACAGTTGTGAATCTGATGCAGCCAAGAGCTACTGCCCCCTTACCCGGGAAAGCACCGAGCAACAGACATGGACGTTGGACCATCGAAGAGGCGCAAATATGATGAGAACTACATTGATTTGTGGTTCACTTATATTGGAAGTAGTGCCTTTCTTCAGCCACAGTGTGTTATATGTGCATAAGTACTATCTCACAACTCATTGAAACGTTCACTCTTGCGCAGACATTTAGAAACAAAAGATGCCAATTTGAAAAATAAGCCACAGGAGTTTTTTGAGCGAGAATTAAGACGACTTTCGAGTAGCAACAGATAATATTAATAAGAAATGGCTAGAAGCGTCTTATATGGTGAGCTACCGAGTGGCTAGGACAGGCAAGCGCCATGCTATTGTGGAGGATTTAATTCTTCTTGCTGCCGCGGATATGGCTGGGACAATGCTGGAGGAAATGGCCAAATAAACTATACAGACAATGACTTCATCAAACAACACTGTTTCACGACACATCAGTGACATGGCAGGAGATGTTTTGAAACAATTACTGCTTTGCATACAAGCCAGTGAATTCTATGCGTTACAGCTGGATGAGTCAACAGACGTGGCAAGCCTGGCGCAGCTCCTGGTATATACCCGTTACGTTTATGGGTAGTTAATTAAGGAAGACATCCTCTTCTGCAAATCACTGGAAACCAGGACAACAGGAGAGGATATTTTTAAAGTACTGGACAGCTTTGTGACATCAAATGGACTTTGGTGGTCAAGATGTGTTGGTATCTGTACTGATGGTGCAAAAGCCATGACAGGGAGACATAGTGGAGTGGTAACGCACGTGCAAGCAGTTGCTCCCGATGCCACTTGGGTACACTGCAGCATCCACGAGAGGCTCTTGCTGCCAAGGGAATGTCTGACAGCTTGAAAGACGTTTTGGACACTGCAGTGAAAATGGTTAACTTTGTTAAAGCAAGGCCTCTGAACACTCGTGTATTTTCTGCACTATGCAATGATATGGGCAGCGACCACGTAACGCTTTTACAACATACTGGTTATCAAGGGGCAAAGTATTGGCACGTTTTTTTTTAAATTGAGAGACAAGCTGGAAGTTTTCTTTACTGACCATAATTTTCACTTGTCTGACCACTTGCATGATGATGAGTTTTTCACGACTGGCCAATCTGGGTGATGTTTTTTCTCGCCTGAATGATCTGAATCTAGGATTACAGGGACTCTCCCCAACCATATTCAATGTGTGGGACAAAATTGAGGCTATGATTAAGAAGTTGGAGCTCTTCTCTGTCTGCATTAACAAGGACAACACACAGGTCTTTCCATCATTGTATAATTTTTTGGTGTGCAAATGAACTCAAGCTTACGGACATTGTCAAATGTGATATAGCAAAGCACCTGAGTGAGTTGAGTGCGCAATTACGCAGGTACTTTCCTGAAACGGACGACACAAACAACTGGATTCATTATCACTTTCATGCTCTGCCTCCAGTCCACTTACCGATATCTGAACAAAAGAGCCTCATCGAAATTGCAACAAGCGGTTCTGTGAAAATATAATTTAATCAGAAGCCACTGCCAGATTTCTGGATTGAGCTGCACTCACAGTATCCTGCCTTGGCAAATCGCGCTGTTAAGACACTGATGCCCTTTGCAACCACTTATCTATGTGAGAGTGGATTCTCGGCCCTCACTAGCACTAAATACAGGCACAGACTGTGTGTGGAAAAAGACTGAGACTCTCTCCAATACAACCCAACATTGCAGAGTTATGTGCATCCTTTCAAGCACACCCTTCTCATTAACCTGTGGTGAGTTACTCACAAGGTTTTATATGTAAGATGGATAAATAAAGAGCAAAATTATTGTTTATTATTATATTATTATTTGTGCCCTTGTCCTATAAGAGCTCTTTGTCACTTCACACGAGCCGGGTTGTGACAAAAACTCACACTCATTCTTATGTTTAATAAACGTATGGCATAGTGTGTGGCAGGCTTACAATGATGGCAAAAAACAACATTTAAGAGTGCGTTTTTGTTGAAGACTCCGCGGTTGGCCTCGGATGACAGGATGGTGTCCTGACACTGGTCATGCTCCCTGCAGCAACGTCTGTCTGTGCAAACACACCTGTCACAGGAAGACAGGCAAGAGATAGTCAGCAACTGCAGCAACAACAACAAGAGACCAGGTTAGGCTAACTGAAATATTGTGACGCAAAACAGAGGAAAAAATAATGGGCACATGAATTATCATCATCGATCACATTCTAGTTTTAATGCCTCATACAATTATAAACTGGATCATTTTAATAAAAGGGGAACCAAATCTGAGAAGGGAACATGCTGGATACAACATCGACCACCTACCTAAATCCTCCTAGGTTGCCACCTTGTTCACTAAGCTGCACCAAAGTGTTCCAGGCATGATGAAACCACGTTTTGGTGCACCTGGGTCACCCACCTGGAACTATCACCATCGTCTCCAAGAGGATTCTGGAATGCTGATGACCTGGCATTATAACCGTCTTCCTCGTCAACAACACCCAGTGCCTCCTGTGTGTCTCCTGTCCACCCTTGTCTTTGTGTGTTTCTCAGAGGCTTCTTCAACAGCTGCGCGCAGGGTAACCATTCGAGAGCTAACGGAAGCACACAGAGTTTACAGTACACTTACATCAAACGTTCACCAGGGAAGTCAGAAAACTGGGGAGGAGGGGTGATGGGTTTGACTGTTATGTCAGAGGAAGCTGTTTGTTTACCATTATTTTACCAGGTAAGTTGACTGAAAACACATTCTCATTTACAGCAACAACCTGGGGAATAGTTACAGGGGAGAGGAGGGGGATGAATGAGCCAATTGTAAGCTGGGGATGATTAGGTGACCATGATGGTATGAGGGCCAGATTGGGAATTTAGCCAGGACACTGGGGTTAATACCCCTACTCTTACAATAAGTGCCATGGGATCTTTAGTGACCTCAGAGAGTCACCCATTTAAAACCTCTTAGCGCACAGATCCCTTTAACGGGATAATTTTCGTAAACAATTGCAGAGCGCCAAATTTAAAAAACATTACTACAAATATTTTTTTTCATGAAATCACAAGTGCGATAAATATTATTTTTGATATCCAAAAACCTCCATTTGGTTGGTGCGTTATGTTCAGAAATCAACAGGCTCGAGCGGTCATGAAGGGCAGACGAAAATTCCAAATAGATTCCGTAACGTTCGTAGAAACATGTCAAAGTTTTTTATAATCAACCCTCAGGTTGTTTTTAACATAAATAATCGATAATATTTCAACCGGACGGTAAACTATTCAATAAAAGAGATGTCGAGCTACAACTTTCGCGCGCATGAACTAATCGAAGGACATTCAGCTATCCACTGATGCATTTAGATAAATCTCGCACATTTTTCAGAATAAAAGTTTGAAACTATGTCTAAAGACTGTTCACACCCTGTGGAAGCCATTGGAAAAGGAATCTGGTTGATATCCCTTTAAATGAAGGAAAGGCAGGTAATGGAACAGGGATTTTTCAAAATAAGAGGCACTTCCGGGTTGGATTTCCTCAGGTTTTCGCCTGCAAAATCAGTTCTGTTATACTCACAGACAATATTTTGACAGTTTTGGAAACTTTAGTGTTTTCTATCCTAATCTGTCAATTATATGCATATTCTAGCATCTCGGCCTGAGAAATAGGCAGCTTACATTGGGAACGTTATTTTTTCCAAACATAAAAATTCTGCCCCCTAGCTTCAAGAGATTTTAACATCCCATCCAAAAGACAGCTCCCTACACAGGGCAGTCAAAGCCCTAGGAAATTGTTGTATTTCTTTTAGATCAGAGGAAAGAGTGCCTCCTGCTAACACTCCAACACCACTTCAAGCAGTATCTGGTCTCCCATCCAGGGACCGACCTTGACCAACCCTGCTTAGCTTCAGAAGAAAGCCAGCAGTGGGATGCAGAGTGGCATTGTCCCACTGTCTTGACATTGGATGTAATTTCAGTCCAGAACCTTAAAAAAGGGTTCCATATATCACCAAAAAGGGATTGCTATCATTACAAGACAAAAAAAGTATTTTACACTTATAGATTATAGAACCATTTGTTTTTATTGTGTAGAAGAAATGGTGCTATATATGGAACGAAAAATGGTTCTATGGATCTCTTCATATACAGTGCATTTGGAAAGTATTCAGACCCCTTCCCTTTTTCATTTTTTTAACCTTACAGCGTTATTCTAAAATGGATTAATGAAAAACATTTCCTTATCAATCTACACACAAAACCTCATAATGACAAATCGAAAACAGGTTTTTAGAATTTTTGCTAATTAATTAAACAGAAATACCGTATTTACGTAAGTATTCATACCCTTTGCTATGAGACTCAAAATTGAGCTCAGGTAGATCCTGCTTCCATTGATCATCCTTGAGATGTTTCTACAACTTGATTGGAGTCCACCTGTGGTAAATTCAATTGATTGGACATGATTTGGAAAGGCACACACCTGTCTATATAAGGTCCCACAGTTGACAGTTCATGTCAGAGCAAAAACCAACCCATGAGGTCGAAGGAATTGTCCGTAGAGCTCCTAGACAGGATTCTGAGCAATCAGTGGAGAAGGGCCTTGGTCAGGGAGGTGACCAAGTACCCAATGGTCACTTTGACAGAGCTCAAGAGTTCCTCTGTGGAGATGGGAGAACCTTCCAGAAGAACAACCATCTCCGCAGCACTCCAACAATCAGGTCTTTATGGTAGAGTGGCCAGACGGACTCCACTCCTCAGTAAAAGGCACATGACAGCCCACTTTCCAAAAGGCATCTAACAGACTCTCAGACAATGAGAAACAAGATTTTCTGGTATGATGAAACCAGGATTGAACACTTTGGCCTGAATGCCAAGCGTCACGTCTGTAGGAAACCTGGTACTATCCCTACGGTGAAGCATGGTGGTGGCAGCATCATGCTGTGGGGATGTTTTTCAGTGGCAGGGACTGGAGGACTAGTCAGGATCGAGGGAAAGATGAACAGAGCAAAGTACAGAGAGATCCTTGATGAAAACCTGCTCCAGAGCGCTCAGGACCTCAGACTGGTGTGAAGATTCACCTTCCAACAGGACAACGAACCTAAGCACACAGCCAAGACAATGCAGGAGTGGCTTCGGGACAAGTCTCTGAATGTCCTTGAGTGGCCCAGCGAGAGCCCGGAATCGATCGAACATCTCTGGAGAGACCTGAAAATAGCTTTTCAGCGACGCTCCCCATCCAACCTGACAGAGCTTGAGAGGATCTGCAGAGAAGAATGGGAGAAACTCCCCAAATGCAGGTGTGCCAAGCTTGTAGCGTCATACCCAAGAAGACTCGAGGCTGTAATCGCTGCCAAAGGTGTTTCAACAAAGTGCTGAGTAAAGGGTCTGAATACTTATGTAAATGTGATATTTCATTCTTTTTTCTTTTTAATACATTTGTAAACAATTCCAAAAACCTGTTTTTGCTTTGTCATTATGGGGTATTGTGTGTAGATTGATGAGAAAAATAAACAATGTAATCAATTTTAGAATAAGGTTGTTTCGTAACAAAATGTGGAAAAAGTCAAGGGGTCTGAATATTTTCTGAATGCACTGTATGGCATACAAAAAGGTTCTACTGTATATAGAACACAAAGCACCCTTTTTTTGCAGAGGGTGATGGTATAGTTCCTGAGTGGCGCAGCGGTCTAAGGTGCTCCATCTCAGTGCTGGTGGTGTCATTACAGACACCCTGGTTCGAATCCAGTCTGTATCACAACTGGCCGTGATTGGGCGTTCCATAGGGCGACGCACAATTGGCCCAGCGTCGTCCGGGTTTGGCCAGTATAGGCCGTTGTAAATAACAATAATTGTTATTTACTGACTTGCCTCGTAAAAGAAATAGCCTATACTGCAACGTGCACAGTGGAGTTCAAGTCTAAAGTGACAGATTTCTGGGCCAACAGGTCAATTGTAGAAGAGATTCAATACTTTTTACCTTTATTTAACTAGACAAGTCAGTTAAGAACAAATTCTTATTTACAATGACGGCCTACTGGGGAACAGTGGGTTAACTGCCTTGTTCAGGGGAAGAAAAACAGATTTTTACCTTGTCAGCTTGGGGATTCAATCCAGCAACCTTTTGGTTACTGGCCCAATGCTCTAACTACTAGGCTACCTGCCACCCCTAATACTATGTCTATCAAGAGAGCCAAAGTCCACCTGTCTCCCACTGCTTGTCTACTCAGACCACTAGTTCTCAAACCTCACCTGATTCACAACCTCACCTGATTCATAACTTCACCGGAGTCATAACCTCACCTGAGTCATAACCTCACCTGATTCACAACCTCACCTGATTCATAACTTCACCTGAGTCATAACCTCACCTGAGTCATAACATCACCTGATTCACAACCTCACCTGATTCACAACCTCACCTAATTCACAACCTCACCTAATTCACAACCTCACCTAATTCACAACCTCACCTGATTCACAAACTCACCTAATTCACAACCTCACCTGATTCACAACCTCACCTGATTCACAAACTCACCTAATTCACAACCTCACCTGATTCACAACCTCACCTGATTCACAAACTCACCTAATTCACAACCTCACCTGATTCACAAAAACATCCTTCCATGTCACAGATGCTGCTATACAATGAGGGAATTTCACAGAATGTTTATGCATTAATCATTTGCATGCTCTCTCCCAAGAGTATGATAACAGTGGCAGAAGGCAAATACTGTTCATAATGTGTATGTAACATAGCCACAAAACATCTGCAACTTTATACTGTACTTAAAAATAAAATTCATATTCAAGTTCATTACAACAGACCTTTACATTTTTCATATTTTATTTTACTTTATATTGCATTACTGTTTAACATACGCTATCAAAGATTATTTCACATTTGAGAATGTCTAGCAATCAAACCTACTACAGATCAATGTATACGTCACATGATCAAGACAGGGCTCACGCTCAGCATGTATTTTGTGCGCATTTGTTATCTGTCTGTCACAGTAAAATGCAGTGCAGTGCAATATGACCATGTCGACAGAATTATTTAGTACTTCATCAGGCTTGGAGTAATTTCTTTGTTCTACGAGAGAGAGAGAGAGACAGACAGAGAGAGACAGAAAGAGAGACAGACAGAGAGAGACAGAAAGAGAGACAGACAGAAAGAGAAACAGACAGAGAGAGACAGACAGAAAGAGAGACAGACAGAGAGAGACAGAAAGAGAGACAGACAGAGAGAGACAGAAAGAGAGACAGACAGAAAGAGAAACAGACAGAGAGAGACAGACAGAAAGAGAAACAGACAGAGAGAAAAACATACAGACAGAGAGAGACAGAGAGAGACAGAGACAGACAGATAGAGAAACAGACAGAGAAAAACATACAGACAGCGAGAGACAGAGAGAGACAGAGACAGAGACAGAGACAGAGACAGAGACAGACAGACAGACAGACAGACAGACAGACAGACAGACAGACAGACAGACAGACAGACAGACAGACAGAAATAGAGAGACAAACAGACAGAAATAGAGAGACAGACAGACAGCAATAGAGAGAGACAGAGACAGACAAACAGACAGAGATAGAGAGACGGTCAGAGATAGAGAGCGAGAGATAGAGAGAGAGAGACACACACACACAGACAGACAGACAGACAGACAGACAGACAGACAGACAGACAGACAGAGATATTTATAGAGAGACAGACAGACAGAGATAGAGAGATAGAGAGAGACAGACAGAGATAGAGAGAGAAATAAATAAATAGAGAGCAATATCTAAGTCAGTGCATTCCAGGTTTCTATGATATCCCATGGTTCTTAGGCGAGCTAATGCTTCAATAACATGACATGTTATCAACATAAACAGCTAATACTAACTATGTAAACATCTTCATACATAAATAACATCAATATATGTTCCGTAACATCCATCATATCCTCCTTTTAACAGACTGTTTGTACATACAGTACCACAACTGAAGATTATGCTTTGGCAGAGCAAACACTAGGACCCTGCAGTTACAGTATAGAAGTATAGAACACAGATTAGGACCATGTCATAAGAGCACAGTATAGAAGCATAGAACACAGATTATGACCATGTCATAAGAGCACAGTATAGAAGTATATAATACAGATTATGACCATGTCCTTAGAGCACAGAATAGAAGTATAGAACACAGATTATGACCATGTCATAAGAGCACAGTATAGAAGTATAGAACACAGATTATGACCATGTCATAAGAGCACAGTATAGAAGTATAGAACACAGATTATGACCATGTCATAAGAGCATAGTATAGAAGTATAGAATACAGATTATGACCATGTCATAAGAGCACAGTATAGAAGTATAGAACACAGATTATAACCATGCCATAACTCTGTACAGCACAATCCAGGGTGGGGGTCAGAGACAATGTCATCTACATAACGTAATCTACATAATGTGTTGCAGTTCTTTTTGTTTCACTGTAAACACTGTGTTGATGAGTACATGCATACAATAAGCATTCTGTCAGCACACGAAGAAAGAAGTTGTAAAAACAGAGGCCCCTAATTTGCTGCAAACTCAGGTTCACATTACTAAAAGTATGAAGACCTAGATTATGGAAGACAAAATAATATATTTGAGAGGAAGATAGAAACAGCCTGGGGTGGATGAATCTAGGGAGGAGGAGGAGGAGAAGAGGAAGAAGAGGTTGTGTCTTAGTCGTCCGTGTCTTTAACGGTGTTGTCATCTAGGAGGACGTGCCAGCGCTCTATCTTCTTGTCTTTGTTCTTCAGACATTCGTACCAGTGCTTCAGACATTCCCCCTTGGCTGTGATGCCCAGCTGGCACCCTCCTGAAGGGGAGAAGGTTTTGTAAAGTATTACTTTGAAGTCGGCTTTAAAAGTGCACAATATAGTTTGCTAAACATTAAAAGTACATTCATTCTGCCATCGTTACTGAACTCCCCAATGAAATCGTTGGATTTCTCAACTGACCAATGAAAATTCTGGATTTGCCCCATGTCATAGTTCCAACTCACCAATGAAATCATTGGATGTTCCCATGTCATAGTCCCAGACTGAGATGTCTAGGCTCTTCTTGGCCAGCTCACCATGTTTGATCTCATAGCTGAACTCCTGCAACACAACTTCAGCCATCACACTCCATGCTCAGTGTATAGACACAGACTACCATTAGACTCTGCATTAGTAAAACAATGGCCTGGAACCTGATATTGTGTTGTTATAGATGTATATGAGGAGACATTAACCTCGTTGAACTCTGGGTTCAGCGTCTTCTTTTTGATCTGAGTCTTGTTCTTGGCTTTCTTCCCCATGTCTGGTTTCAGGAAGCTGCAGGTCACAATCACAGGAGAGAAAATCAATCCACACTCAATCAACCAACCAATCGATCTAGCCATCCGTCCATCCACCTGTCCATCAAATGTTTAAGACTGTAGGACAGGGTCATAGAAGAGGAAGGTGAACATCAGCAATCAAGGTAGTTATATATAGTCAGTCAGTCAGTCAGTCAGTCAGACAGACAGACAGACAGACAGACAGACAGACAGACAGACAGACCAGACAGACAGACAGACAGACAGACAGACAGACAGACAGACAGACCAGACAGACCAGACAGACCAGACAAGACAGACAGACAGACCAGACAGACAGACCAGACAAGACAGACAGTGTAGCTAGATTAATAGAACACATACATCTTGACAAAGGGGTCTGAGTATCCATTAGAGTCCATAGCTGCCAGGTGAGCACATCGCACCACTCCCACTATGAGACGACCCTGCTGGGTACTGTAGGTTAGAGAGACCAGGATACGACCCCTCTCCTCTGCTTCATCCTCCTTTACCTGTAGGACACACACACACACAGAAATGTACGCAGACACGCACAGACAAGAAGATTTGCAAGTGGATTTACATCCACTACGATAAGAATTTTCCCATAGAGATTAACATATCAAAGATTGTCATGACATGTACAGTATATATAATCCATGCATGTACTGTACAGTGCATTTTATTCTAAAATGGATGAAATAGTTTTTTCCCCTCATCGATCTACACTCTACCCAATAATGACAAAGCAAAAACAGGTTTAGAAATGTTTGTGTTCCTCAGTATTTGGGGAGTTTCTCCCATTCTTCTCTGCAGAACCTCTCAAGCTCTGTCAGGTTGGATGGGGAGCGTCGCTGCACAGCTATTTTCAGGTCTCTTCAGAGGTGTTCGATCGGGTTCAAGTCCGGGCTGTGGCTGGGCCACTCAAGGGCATTCAGAGACTTGTCCCGAAGCCACTCCTGCGTTGTCTTGGCTGTGTGCTTAGGGTCGTTGTCCTGTTGGAAGGTGAACCTTCGCCCCAGTCTGAGGTCCTGAGTGCTCTAGAGCAGGTTTTCATCAAGGATCTCTCTGTATTTGCTCTGTTCATCTTTCCCTTGATCCTGACTAGTCTCCCAGTCCCTGCTGCTGAAAAACATCCCCACAGCATGATGCTGCCACCACCCTGCTTCACCGTAGGGATGGTTCCAGGTTTCCTCCAGACGTGACGCTTGGCATTCAGGCCAAAAACTCCAATCTTGGTTTCAACATACCAGAGAATCTTGTTTCTCATGGTCTGAGAGTCATTTAGGTGCATTTTGGCAAACTCCAAGCGGGCTGTCATGTACCTTTTACTGAGGAGTGGCTTCCGTCTGGCCACTCTCCCATAAAGACCTTAGTGGTGGAGTACTGCAGAGATGGTTGTCCTTCTGGAAGGTTCTCCCATCTCCACAGAGAAACTTTGGAGCTCTGTCAGAGTGACCATCGGATTCTTGGTCACCTCCCAGATCAAGGCCATTCTCCCCCGATTGCTCAGTTTGGCCAGGTGACCAGCTTTTTAATATTGAGGAATATTTCACTTTCCCTGGTCATAGGAGTAACAACATGAATGAGGCAGAAATAATTCAGTGCGTCTTGAGTTTCGTTTCGTTCCCTCCCATCAGATGGAAGACTGCGTCCCCTTTTCTCAGCGGAGGGAGGGAGAGTGGAGGGATGGTGAGTTGGGAACCTGACTGATGTTCCCTCCCATCAGATGGAAGACTGTGTCCACTTTTCTCAGCGGAGGGAGGGAGAGTGGAGGGATGGTGAGTTGGGTGAGGCAGCCTCACTGATGTTCCATAACATCAGATGGAGACCATCAATCCAGTAAAATAAAATAAAATAATTATTATGCTCACTCAGCTGTACCTCACAAGTAATACAACAAATGATCTATTACCAGTGTGAGCATATACCGAAAATGTTGACATTTCAAAATGGTCTGAGAAGAGCAACATTGGCAGGGCAATTAAAGCATAGCTAATATGCAGTGGTAATGTATAGCCTACTAGCCTATAGCCTACTGGACAAACCTCATTGCTACCGAACTGTTTTTATTAGGTTAATGTTGCGCTAGCTTATGTTTTTATTTATCTGAGCGTTAGATCTCAGCTCTCTTTTGGACTCAGAAAGTGATCTTCACTCAGAAAAGCTTGGTGACCACTGAACTAGGGAGTTTTTTAGGTTAAAATAAACGGAATAGAATTAAGCACAGGCAAAATCCTAGAGGAAAACCTGGTTCAGTCTGCTTTCCACCAGACACTGGGAGACAAATTCACCTTTCAGCAGGACAATGACCTGAAACATAAGGCCAAATACACACTGGAGTTGCTTACCAAGATGCCATTGAATGTTCCTGAGTGGCCTAGTTAAAGTTTGGACTTAAATTGGCTTGAAAATCTATTGCAATACTTGAAAAAGGCTATCTAGCAATGATTAACAGCCAACTTGACAGAGCTTGAAGAATTTTTTTAATAATAATGTGCGAATATTGTCCAATCCAGGTGTGCAAAGATCTTAGAGACGACTCACAGCTGTAATCGTTGCCAAAGGTGATTCTAACATGTATTGACTCAGGGGTGTGAATACGTACTGTATGTAAATGAGATATTTCTCCATTTCATTTTCAATAAACATGTTTTGACTTTTGTAATTATGGTGCATTGTGTATAGATGGGTGAGAATATGTATTTATTTAATCCATTTTGAATTTAGGCTGTAACACAACAAAATGTGGAATAAGTCAATGGGTATGAGTACTTTCTAATTGACACTGTACATGATATAATCTGAGTTATGTAATGTGTGGCCAACTGTGGGTGCAAGTTATTCTGACCGTAAAACTAAAAGCCATTTCCTTCGGGAATATAGAACAGGGCCACAGGTCACAGTAGAAACAGAGATGAATATTATAAAGGCGGCTGGTGGCACCTTAACTGGGGAGGACGGGTTCATAATAATGGAATGAATGGAATGGTATTGTCACGATCGTCTATGGGTGAGAGAGAGGACCAAGGCGCAGCGTGTGCAAAATACATTCTCTTTTATTTAGAGAAGGGAAAAACACGCAACGAACACTATAACAATACGAAACAAAACAACAAACGATCGTGAAGCTATAAACGTAAGTGCACACACAAGCTACAAACGTACAACATAGACAATTACCCACAAAACCCCAATGCCTATGACTGCCTTAAATATGGCTCTCAACTGGAGACAATGAACCACAGCTGCCTCTAATTGAGAACCAATCCAGGCAGCCATAGACATACAAACACCTAGACAAGACACTGACCCATTTACCCTACAAAACCCCTAGACAATACAAAAACACATACATTCCCCATGTCACACCCTGACCTAACTAAAATAATAAAGAAAACAAAGAATACTAAGGCCAGGGCGTGACAGGTATTGACACATCAAACACATGGTTTCCTTGTGTTTGATACCATTCCATTCACTTCAATCCAGTCATTATTATGACCCTTCCTCCCCTCAACAGCCTCCTGTCCTTGAAAGGTATTTATCTTGTGGAGACAACAATAGATAGCAAGGCAAGGAAGCCTAATGGGTGCAGAAAAAGTTCCTACTAAATTATAATAATACATGTGATATGAGCATTCAGCTACAATTTGTTCCCTCACTGGAGTTACAGGCGTAAATCTTAGGTGTGAACATGAAGTGTGAATCCTGAGTGTAAATCCTGTCTCAGGCGAGTCTTACCTCCTCCTCGTAGAGGGCCATGCCCCGGGCTGAGCCTCCTGTTCCTGCCTTCTTCACCTGGGAGAGGGGGGAGCAAAGGGGGAGAGGGGGGGTGAAATCACTTATTTCATAATTATTAACAGTTGCATCCACAATGCAAAGGTTAACAACTGTCTCCGGACCTGGATGCGTGCCCTCATAGACACACACTGTTGTAGTTCCTACCTGGACCACCCTCTCTAGACACACACTGTTGTAGTTCCTACCTGGACCACCCTCTCCAGACACACTGTTGTAGTTCCTACCTGAACCACCCTCTCCAGACACACTGTTGTAGTTCCTACCTGGACCACCCTCTCTAGACACACACTGTTGTAGTTCCTACCTGGACCACCCTCTCTAGACACACACTGTTGTAGTTCCTACCTGAACCACCCTCTCCAGACACACTGTTGTAGTTCCTACCTGAACCACCCTCTCCAGACACACTGTTGTAGTTCCTACCTGAACCACCCTCTCTAGACACACTGTTGTAGTTCCTACCTGAACCACCCTCTCTAGACACACACTGTTGTAGTTCCTACCTGAACCACCCTCTCTAGACACACACTGTTGTAGTTCCTACCTGAACCACCCTCTCCAGACACACTGTTGTAGTTCCTACCTGAACCACCCTCTCCAGACACACTGTTGTAGTTCCTACCTGAACCACCCTCTCTAGACACACTGTTGTAGTTCCTACCTGAACCACCCTCTCTAGACACACTGTTGTAGTTCCTACCTGGACCACCCTCTCTAGACACACACTGTTGTAGTTCCTACCTGGACCACCCTCTCTAGTCACACTGTTGTAGTTCCTACCTGAACCACCCTCTCTAGACACACTGTTGTAGTTCCTACCTGGACCACCCTCTCTAGTCACACTGTTGTAGTTCCTACCTGGACCACCCTCTCTAGTCACACTGTTGTAGTTCCTACCTGGACCACCCTCTCTAGTCACACTGTTGTAGTTCCTACCTGGACCACCCTCTCTAGTCACACTGTTGTAGTTCCTACCTGGACCACCCTCTCTAGTCACACTGTTGTAGTTCCTACCTGGACCACCCTCTCTAGTCACACACTGTTGTAGTTCCTACCTGGACCACCCTCTCTAGTCACACTGTTGTAGTTCCTACCTGGACCACCCTCTCTAGTCACACACTGTTGTAGTTCCTACCTGGACCACCCTCTCTAGTCACACACTGTTGTAGTTCCTACCTGGACCACCCTCTCTAGACACACTGTTGTAGTTCCTACCTGGACCACCCTCTCCAGACACACACTGTTGTAGTTCCTACCTGGACCACCCTCTCCAGACACACGCTGTAGTTCTTCTTCTGGTTGGCTTTGAGTTTCTTCAGAGCAACACGCGTCTCTCCGATGAACTCATTGTGCCCAAACTTGTCCATATCACTCACTGACAGCCTGGAAGCAGGAAGAGGAGTTCTATTCTCTTTTTTACATCGTTTTGTATCATCACCGAAGAGTTTTTATTCTCTTGGTTCCCTTTAGCCCTGGGTAATGTAACTGAGGTAAATGGAGAGCCAGGGAACTAAACTAGGCCAAAATCAACGTAAACGTTTTCATTTCAGATGACCCAGTGGGTGACACATATACAGTAGTGTTATGTGGTATGGGCGATCCTGCCTGTATTTACCGTAGTGTTTTGCGCTGCATGTCGTCGTCAGTGATACCATGGTACACCAGAGTCTCATTCCACACTGGGTTCAGAGTGCCCTTCAGGGTCTTAGTACGCAGCTTGTTAGACTGTGGAGATGGGGAGAGAGGAGAGGGGGGAACAGGGAGAGGGGGGGAGACAGGGAGAGGGGGGGGCAGGGGAAGAAATAGAGCAGAAGACAGGGAGACAGATGGAGAGGGAGAGAGAGACAGAGAGACCCCACAGAGCCCCACGACAGCAACACAATTAGTCCCAGCCAAAATAATGAGAAAACAAAAAGATCATTACTTGACACATTGAAAAGTATCAACAAAAAAACTGAGCAAACTAGAATGCTATTTGGCCCTAAACAGAGAGTACACAGTGGCAGAATATCTGGCCACTGTGACTGACCCAAAATTAAGGAAAGCTTTGACTATGTACAGACTCAGTGAGCATAGCCTTGCTATTGAGAAAGGCCGCCAAAGGCAGACCTGGCTCTCAAGAGAAGACAGGCTATGTGCACACTGCCCACAAAATGAGGTGGAAACCGAGCTGCACATTAGAGACACATATTTCCCTCAGATTACACAGATCCACAAAGAATTTGAAAACAAAACCTACTGGGTCTACTGGGTGAAATACCACAGTGTGCTATCACAGCAGCAAGATTTGTGACCTGTTGCCACAAGAAAAGGGCAACCAGTGAAGAACAAACACCATTGTAAATACAACCCATATTTATGTTGACTTATTTTCCCTTTTGTACTTTAACTATTTGCACATCGTTACAACGCTGTATATAGACATAATACGACATTTGAAATGTCTTTATTCTTTTGGAACTTCTGTGAGTGATACAAGTCTATGTCAACAGGCAGCAGAAACAGGCCTACAACAACCAGAAGTGTTGGAAGTTACCTTACTGGCTCCAGGTAAGAGGTGCAGCTTGACGTAGGGGTCTGCTAGTCCATTAGAGTCCATCGGCTTTAGGCCCTGAGAGAGAGAGCAAGAGCAAGAGCAAGAGCAAGAGCAAGAGAGAAAAAGAGAAAGAGGGCAGGAGATTAGAGATGGAGAACATCAACCTAAAGATGAACCATTCAAGCATGTCGCTGAAACTAGCAGTGTGTATGCATACCTTGGCTTTGACTATGTTGCAGTGCAGCGCATTGCTCTCCTGTTCATAATGCAGAGTGAACTCCAGCAACCCCAGGGTGGCTGATGCGGACAGAACAAAAGAACATCATGCTCAGATTGGTTACTACGACCAACACACACAGAGAGAGAGAGAGAGAGAGAGAGAGAGAGAGAGAGAGAGAGAGAGAGAGAGAGAGAGAGAGAGAGAGAGAGAGAGAGAGAGAGAGACAGAGAGACAGAGAGAGAGAGAGAGAGAGAGAGAGAGAGAAAGAGAGAGAAGAGAAGAGAGAGAGAGAGAGAGAGAGAGAGAGAGAGAGAGAGAGAGAGAGAGAGAGAGAAAGAGAGAGAGAGAGGGGGGGTAACAGAATAACAGAGAGGAAGTGTGTGTGTGTGTGTGTGTGTGTGTGTGTGTGTGTGTGTGTGTGTGTGTGTGTGTGTGTGTGTGTGTGTGTGTGTGTGTGTGTGTGTGTGTGTGTGTGTGTGTGTGTGTGTGTGTGTGTGTGTGTGTGTGTGTGTGTGTGCGTGCATTAGAATATGTGTTTCATATGGTTGGTCTACATTGTCCCTGCTTGGGAACCAAATTTCCCAGTGGGCTAATAAAGACTGATGGTTACTGTATGCACACGGTATGTCAGAGGGGCACGTTTAGTGACAAGGTAGAGGAAGTCATCAAATGTCTGAAGTGACTGAAATCAATAAAAAAGGAACATGTGTTATATAAGGACACACACTTACTGGATTCATCAGAGTCATATTCGTTGTCGTCGTCCTCGACAGGAGCGGGGGCTGGGCGTGCTGCCAGGGTGGGTTTGGGGGCAGGAGTGGGTTTCTCCTCCCCGACGAGAGTTGGGGCTCTATCCTCCCTCTGGTGAGGATGTCTGCTCTCCTCGGGAGCAGGGGCTGAGGTAGAGAAACACCACTATTTACTCAGTCTCAATCTCCAAGCAGAAGGGATTATGCATCTGAGCGGTTGGTGGTGAACAAAACCAAAGCAGTTGTTTCATATCCATTGACTGCTTTTAGGGTAAGGAAAAACATGTCATTTTGTAATCTGGGTGAGCTGACCCTACTATCGTACCCTTTGGTGTGACTGTGTCAGCTGGAGCTGGCGTGTTCTCTCTCCCCCTGGCTGTGGGAGGTCTGGAGCCTAACTTAGACTGGCTCTTCACCACCTCTTCCTGCACAGCAACGCCCCCTAGTGTCTGAGCAGAGCTATACCCCTCTGGGTCCTGTTGCTCTGAGTTTGAGTACGGGGTCTCATCAGTGGGCTCTGAGACAAGATCGGAGAGAGGAAGATGACATTTTGAAATACCCAACAAGCTTTTGCATGTACCTCTCATGCAAGTCCAACGAGTCGTGAAATCTTAATGCTTGTTTCCACTGCTCACCTTGGTTCTCTGTGTTGGAGCAGCAGTTACCCTGCGGCTCCTGCTGCTCTGTGCAGTCCTGGGCACCAGCGTCTGGCTGGTAGATGGGCTGGGTCTGGGTACGGGCATATGGCTGGGTACTGGGCTGGTGATGGGTAGGGTTCGGGGTACGGGGGCTCTCTCTACCCGTCCCTCTGGGCCTGGAGATGGGCAGGGGAGCAGGGAGGACCTGCTGGGGTTGGCCCTTAAAGAACCACGCTCCAGAACGCTTCAACATCTAGATATGGAGAGAGAGAGATGGAGAGACAGAGAGAAAGAGAGAGAGAGGAAGAGATGTAGAGAGAGAGAGACAGAGAGACAGAGAAAGAGAACATTTGATGGAGAGAGAGAGATTGAGATGGAGAGAGAGGGGGGGGGTAGTGTGCTTAGCAGATGAGTTCTCACATTGGACTGACAGGTAGGGCCATTTAATTAAAGGTTCCCTGGGGAGAGGTTTCACCGAACACAGGGTCAGCACTAAACAATACTGTGAAACGGGGTGACTAAGCAAACCCCAAAAAATAAAGTGTGAGTGTGATTAAGTCTGAACAGCTGAACCCTTCTCTCCCCACTTCCCTTTCCTCCTTCTCTATGTCCCCCCTTCTCTCCCCACTTCCCTTTCCTCCTTCTCTATGTCCCCCCTTCTCTCCCCACTTCCCTTTCCTCCTTCTCTATGTCCCCCCTTCTCTCCCCACTTCCCTTTCCTCCTCCTCTATGTCCCCCCTTCTCTCCCCACTTCCCTTTCCTCCTTCTCTATGTCCCCCCTTCTCTCCCCACTTCCCTTTCCTCCTTCTCTATGTCCCCCCTTCTCTCTCCCCCATACATTTTGATTGTGATGGGACAAACAAACACAATCTTTTCTCATGATTTATTAACATGAAGGCGTATTCGTGGAGTATACATTAAAACAACTTTTTATTTTTGTCTTCAACCTATAATTTCTCTATCATTCCACCCCTCATTTCCTCTCTCCATCTCTCTTTCTCTCCCCCTCCTCTCTCACCTCTTTGTGTTCGCTGCAGATCCTACAGACCCACACAGGACATGACGGCCCGCTGTTGTTCTGAATCCCACACTTACTGCACATATGCTGTGAGCAGAAACACACACATACACACACACTTACTTAAACCAGAGTTATTTTTATGATACACTCAAGGTGCCATCTAGAACCTGAAAGGGTTCTTCGGCTCTACCCATAGGAGAGCCCTTTGAAGAACCCTTTTTGCTTCCAGGTAGAACCCTATTGGGTTCCGTGTAGAACCCTTTTCCCCAGAGGGTTAAACGTGGAACCCATAAGAGTTCTACCTGGAACCAAAAAAAGGTTCTACCTGGAACCAAAAAGGGTTCTACCTGGAACCGAAAAGGGTTCTCCTATGGGGACAGCTAAAGAACCCTTTTGGAACCCTTTTTTTCTGAGAGTGTAGGACAAATGTAGGCACAGTTTGGGAGCTAGACAAAGAGAGCGACAGAAAGGATTTAGGAGCACTTAACAGACTACTGACAGAATCAGCTCTGCTCAAAGCAACATGAAATAGTAAGTCGAACAAAAGAAGATGAGAAACCACAGAGACCTACAGGACTTGGACCTCTGATAACTGTCCAAACTCTCTACGCTCTATTATGTGTGCTAGTTACCTTCTTGCAGTGGGAACAGAGTACGGAGTTGACTCCCTGCTGGCCAAACGTCTGTCCACACAGCAGACAGCGAGACTGACCATCTCCACATGCTGTCTTCTTCATACTGTCCAACCTAGTGGCAAAACGCCTGCAGAACACACAGACACAGACACAGACACAGTTACAGACACACACACACACACACACACAGAGTAAATACACGCAACACACATCAGACTGCCAGACTGACCATCTGGCCATGCTGTCTTTTGTCCAGACAGGTCGCCAACCACATAGAGTGGAGAGATCAAACGCACACACACAGTTTTGTCTCTTTCTCCCCCCCCCCCCTCCCTCCCTCTCTCTCTCTCTGTCTCACCCAATCCTCTCCTGCTCCATGACCTCCATGGTCTCAGCCCGAGCCAGAACACTGTTGATGATCTCCTTCTCTTCGTCTGTTAGCTCCACCTCCTGAGGACCTCCTCCTCCATGGCCTCCACTGTGCCGGTGCATCCTGCTGACTGACTTGACAGACAGAGACAGGACACTTACAACGTCATATACACACATCAGAAGAGACACACTTGACTTAACAGACACTTACAACCTAACATGCACAAATCCGAGGACAAACACACATCAGAGGACACGGCACACTCAACTGTCGCCTCTGGAGTGATGTGTACTCTAGGTTCAATACTACCGAGTAGTACTCAGGGCTCAATACCCTGCTACTAGTGACTGAACA
>NC_074685.1:33901134-34026134 GCF_029448725.1 Salvelinus fontinalis
TGCATGAAAAGCCCAGGAGGGTGGCCGTTTCTGAGATACTGGAACCGGCACGCCTGTCACCGACAATCGTACCATGCTCAAAGTTGCTTAAGTCACTCGTTTGGTCAATTGTAACATTCAGTCGAACAGTAACTGAATGCCTCGAAGCCTGTCTGCCTGCTTTATTTAGCAAGCCACGTGACTCAGTGTGTGCAGTAGCTATCCATTTTTGTGAACGGTACCTAATAATATATACAGTGTATTCGGAAAGTATTCAGACCCCTCGACTTTTTCCACATTTTGTTACGTTACATACAGCCTTATTCTAAAATGGATTTTAAAAATTGAATAAACATCAATCCACATACAATACCCCATAATGACAAAGCAAAAACTGATTTATTAAACATAAAAAACAGAAATACATTATTTACGTAAGTATTCATACCCATTGCTATGAGACTCGAAATTGAGCTCAGGTGCATCCTGTTTCCATTGATCATCTTTTAGATGTTTCTACAAATTGATGGGAGTACACCTGCGGTAAATTCAATTGATTGAAAAGTTTGTGGTCATACGCACATCCTATAAAACATTGGTCCTGGGATAATAAAGAATACTAGTATAGAACAAGAAGGCCCGCACACTGTTAAAGCTCCCAATTCATCGCTTTATTGACAACATTTCGATCCGAAAGGGATCTTGGTCAGGTCAAACAAACAAACTGACAGATCACATCCCAAAATATACACATTTCACCTCACATGACCATTGCGGACATGACGCATGGTGGGTGCAAAAGCAATTTGTGCATCTCTAATTATTGAATAACAATGAGATGGGTACATGTAAACATAGCAAAAAAAGAATCGTCCTCTCACTGTCAACTGCGTTTATTTTCAGCAAACTTAACGTTTAAATATTGTATGAACATAACAAGATTCAACAACTGAGACAAACTGAACAAGTTCCACAGACATGTGACTAACAGAAATGGAATAATGTGTCCCTGAACAAAAGGGGTGTCAAAATCCAAAGTGACAGTCAGTATCTGGTGTGGCCACCAGCTGCATTAAGTACTACAGTGCATCTCCTCCTCATGGACTGCACCAGATTTGCCCGTTCTTGCTGTGAGATGTTACCCCACTCTTCCACCTAGGCACCTGCAAGTTCCCGGACATTTCTGGGGGGAATGGCCCTAGCCCTCACCCTCCGATCCAACAGGTCCCAGACGTGCTCAATGGGATTGAGATCCGGGCTCTACGCTGGCCATGGCAGAACACTGACATTCCTGTCTTGCAGAAAATCGCACACAGAACGAGCAGTATGGCATTATCATGCTGAAGGGTCATGTCAGGATGAGCCTGCAGGAAGGGTACCACATGAGGGAGGAGGATGTCTTCCCTGTAACGCACATCATTGATATTGCCTGCAATGACAACACTCTCAGTCCGATGATGCTGTGACACACCGCCCCAGACCATGATGGACCCTCCACCTCCAAATCGATCCCGCTCCAGAGTTCAGGCCTCGGTGTAACGCTCATTCCTTTGACGATAAACGCGAATCCGACCATCACCCCTGGTGAGACAAAACTGTGACTTGTCAGTGAATAGCACTTTTTGCCAGTCCTGTCTGGTCCAGCGACGGTGGGTTTGTGCCCATAGGCGACATTGTTGCCGGTGATGTCTGGTGAGGACCTGCCTTACAACAGGCCTACAAACCCTCAGTCCAGCCTCTCTCAGCCTATTGCGGATAGTCTGAGCACTGGTGGAGGGATTGTGCATTCCTGGTGTAACTCGGGCAGTTGTTGTTGGCATCCTGTACCTGTCCCGCAGGTGTGATGTTCGGATGTACCGATCCTGTGCAGATTTTGTTACACATGGTCTGCCACTGCGAGGACAATCAGCTGTCCGCCCTGTCTCCCTGTAGCGCTGTCCTAGGCGTCTTACAGTACGGACATTGCAAATTATTGCCCTGGCCACATCTGCAGTCCTCATGCCTTCTTGCAGCATGCCTAAGGCACGTTCACGCAGATGAGCAGGGACCCTGGGCATCTTTATTTTGGTGTTTTTCAGAGTCAGTAGAAAGGCCTTTTTAGTGTCCAAAGTTTTCATAACTGTGACCTTAATTGCCTACCGTCTGTAATCTGTTAGTCTCTCAATGACAGTTCCACAGGTGCACGTTCATTAATTGTTTACGAGTCATTGAACAAGCATGGGAAACAGTGTTTAAACCCTTTACAATGAAGATCTGTGAAGTTATTTGGATTTTTATGAATTATCTTTGAAAGACAGGGTCCTGAAAAAGGGACGTTTCGAGTTTAGAAGTTCCAGAAAAGAATATATATAAAATGACCAAGTAGGTGACCTGGAAGGCAAGACAAATGAAAATGACATATTCATGTAAGAAATGGTCTGATATCTCCTGACATCAAATTCAATTGATTAGACATGATTTGGAAAGCCACACACCTGTCTATTTAATGTCACACAGTTGACAGAGCATGTCAGAGCATAAACCAAGCCATGAGATCGAAGGAATTGTCCGTAGAGCTCCGAGACAGGATTGTGTCGAGGCACAGATCTGGGGAAGGGTACCAAAAAATGTCTGCAGCATTGAAGGTCCTCAAGAACACAGTGGCCTCCGTCATTCTTAAATGGAAGAAGTTTGGAACCCCCAATACTCTTCCTAGACCTGGTCGCACGGCCAAACTGAGCAATCGGGAGAGAAGGGCCTTGGTCAGGGAGGTGACCAAGAAGCCGATGGTCACTTTGACAGAGCTCAAGAGGTTCCTCTGCGGAGATGGGAGAACCTTCCAGAAGGACAACCATCTCTGCAGCACTCCACCACTAAGGCCTTAATGGTAGAGTGGCCAGACGGAAGCCACTCCTCAGTAAAAGGTACTTGACAGCCCGCTTGGAGTTTGCCAAAAGGCACCTAAAGGACTCTCAGACCATGAGAAACGAGATTCTCAGGTATGATGAAACCAAGATTGAACACTTTGGCCTGAATGTCAAACGTCACATCTGGATGAAACCTGGCACCATCTCTACAGTGAAGCAGGGTGTTGGCAGCATCACCCTCTTTCCTCTCATCTCTCATCCTATCCTGTCTCTCTCCAGTCTTCACTCAGTGGAAGCAGATTATAAAGCTTGGAGCTCTCCACATCCCCTCCCTCTATCTCTGTTGATGACTCTCTGTGGATATACCTACACACACATGCACGATGCACACACGTCTAATGACATAAGCGCAGAAAAATGCTCAATACTAAGTCTGCAGAAAGGACACACACACACAAACACACACAGACAGGATTAAAGCTCTGATATGGCAGTGCTGTCTAGAAACATCTTCCTCAGTCGCTGAAGGGAGGAACTGACGACACAGTGTGCTGAAGGAGAAGACAGCTAACAAATATGGCTATAGGAAAAGACTAAACAGCTTGTAGATCTAGGGACTATGCTGTGACATCAGAGGGTTGTACAGGGGGAGGGAGAGAACACATACAGTGCCTTCGGAAAGTATTCAGACCCCTTGACTTTCTTCACATTTTGTTACGTTACAGCCTTATTCTAAAATCTATAAAATATATTTTCCCTCATCAACCTACAACACAGTACCCCACAGATATTTTGACATTTTTGCAAATTTAGTAAAAATAAAAAACCTTATTTACATAAGTATTCAGACCCTTTGCTATGAGACTCGAAATTGAGCTCAGGTGCATCCTGTTTCCATTGATCAAGGGCCTTGGTCAGGGAGGTGATCAAAAACCCGATGGTCACTCTGACAGAGCTCCAGAGTTTCTCTGTGGATATAGGATTAACTTCCAGAAGGACAAACATCTCTGCAGCATTCCACCAATCAGGCGGCCTTTATGGTAGAGTGGCCAGACGGAAGCCACTGGCACATGAAAGCCGCTTGGAGTTTGCCAAAAGGCAACTAAAGACTCGCAGATCATGAGAAACAAGATTCTCTGGTCTGATGAAACACATATTGAACTCTTTGGCCTGAATGCCAAGCGTCACATCTGGAGGAAACGTGGCAGCATCCCTACAGTGAAGCAAGGTGGTGGCAGCATCATGCTGTGTTTATCAGCGGCAGGGACTGGAAGACTAGTCAGGATCGAAGGAAAGACGAACTGAGCAAAGTACAGAGAGATCCTTGATGAAAACCTGTACCAGAGAGCTCAGGACCTCGGACTTGGGCGAAGGTTCACCTTCCAAGAGGGCAACAACACTAAGAAAGACAACACAGGAGTGGCTTCGGGACAAGTCTCTGAATGTCCTTGAGTGGCCTAGTCAGAGCCTGGACTTGAACCCGATCTAACATTTCTGGAGACCTGAGAATAGCTGTTCAGCGACGCGCCCCATCCAACCTCTCAGCGACACGCCCCATCCAACCTGCCAGAGCTTGAGAGGATCTGCAGAGAAGAATAGAAGTGTTCCAAGGTTGTAGCGTCATACCCAAGAAGACTTGAGGCTGTAATCACTGATTAAAGGGTCTGAATACTTATGTCCATAATTTATTTCAGTTTTTTGTATTTTATAAATTTGCACAAAAAAATTAAAACCTGTTTTTGCTTTGTCATGATGGGGTATTGTCTGTAGATTGATGGGGGGAGGGGGGCGACATTTTTTATCCATTTAAAGTAAGGTTGTAGCATGACAAAACAGAAGAAGAGTGAATCTTTTTTTTTTACAGTAAACATTACACTCACAAAACAATAAAGACATTTCAAATGTCATATTATGTCTATATACAGTGTTGTAATGATGTGCAAATAGTTAAAGTACAAAAGGGAAAATAAATAAACATAAATATTGGTTGTATTTACAATGGTGTTTGTTTTTCACTGGTTGCCCTTTTCTTGTGGCAACAGGTCACAAATATTGCTGCTGTGATTGCACACTGTGGTATTTCACCCAATAGATATGGGAGTTTATCAAAATTGGATTTGTTTTCAAATTCTTTGTGGGTCTGTGCAATCTGAAGGAAATATGTGTCTCTAATATGGTCATACATTTTGCAGGAGGTTAAGAAGTGCAGCTCAGTTTCCACCTCATTTTGTGCGCAGTGTGGACATAGCTTGTCTTCTCTTGAGAGCCAGGTCTGCCTTCGGCGGCCTTTCTCAATAGCAAGGCTATGCTCACTGAGTCTGTACATAGTCATAGATTTCCTTAATTTTGGGTCAGTCACAGTGGTCAGGTATTCTGCCACTGTGTACTCTCTGTTTAGGGCCAAATATCATTCTAGTTTACTCTGTTTTTTTGTTAGTTCTTTCCAATGTGTCAAGAAATTATATTTTAGTTTTCTCATGATTTGGTTGGGTCTAATTGTGTTGCTGTCCTGGGGCTCTGTGGGGTCTGTATGTGTTTGTGAACAGAGCCCCAGGACCTGCTTGCTTAGGGGACTCTTCTCCAGGTTCATCTCTCTGTAGATGATTGCTTTGTTAAGGAAGGTTTGGGAATCGCTTCCTTTTAGGTGGTTGTAGAATGTAACACCTCTTTTCTGGATTTTGATAATTAGTGGGTATCGGCCTAATTCTGCTCTGCATGCATTATTTGGGGTTTTACGTGTCTCTCTCTCTCTCTCAATTCAATTCAATTCAGTGGGCTTTATTGGCATGGGAAGCATGTTTACATTGCCAAAGCAAGTGAAATAGATAATAAACAAAGTTGAAATAAACAATCAGAAATGAACAGTAAACATTACACTCACAAAAGTTTAAAAAGAATAGAAACATTTCTAATGTCATATTATGGCTATGTACAGTGTTGTAACAAGGTCTCTCTCTCTCGTGCCTGTCTGACCATCTGCATGTGGTGTGCTGGGTATTGGGGTGGGCTTGGGGGCCATGGCAGTTCATAGCCCTCTTGATTAGCAGAGGGGCGGCAACAGTGCTCGTTTGAGAGAGTGAAATTGTGTGTGTGTGTGTGTGTGTGTGTGTGTGTGTGTGTGTGTGTGTGTGTGTGTGTGTGTGTGTGTGTGTGTGTGTGTGTGTGTGTGTGTGTGTGTGTGTGTGTGTGTGTGTGTGTGTGTGTGTGTGTGTGTGTGTGTGTGTGTGTGTGTGTGATACACCAGGGGCAGCAGTCAGTCCGCCACAACAAAAACATAGGCCTTATGCTAATGCATGCTTGTTCTCTCTCCCTTCTTTCTCCCTCTCCCTCTGACTCTCTCCCTTTGCCTCTCTCACTTCCTCTCTCTCTCTTTCTCCCTCTCTCTTTCCATCTCCCCCCTCTCTCTTTCTCTTCCAGACAGCCATGTTGTCAATCTACTGCTGCAATCACAGGTGGTATGACCTGAGGAGATGGATGGAGGGGAAGATGTGACATAGGTCAGGGCTGGGCAGATAGCTTAGGAGGTTGTTGGCACCTTAATTGGGAAGAATGGACTTGGTAATGGTAATTGCTGGAGGGGAATGTGTGGAATGGTATCAAAGACATCAAACACATGGTTTCCATTATGAGCTGTCCTCCCCTCAGCAGCCACCTGTGGTGGATAGAGAAAAAGAGAGGAGTCATTTGATTTGATTTGATTAGGATCTCTTTTAGTCCTCATCAGGACTAATCTTCCAAGAGTCCTTAAACATTAAAATACAATTTAGAATATGATCATTTTAACATATAACACACTGTTACAAACAGACATAATACACTGACATACAGTATTAACCAGATAAATACTCTAATAGTTAAAAAATATATATTGATTCCTTCATCTACCATAGTCTCAGCACAACCTTCCAATTTATTATATTTAAATAGTTCTAAAGTAAGTATTGTTTGCATATATATTTTGAAAGGTTTCTGGTTTGCTCAGATACAGTACATTTTTCAAATTCTTTATTGCTCTAAATCGAAATGTTATTTTGACTATTCCTCTTTTCTGTCTTTATAACACATAGAGGGTAGACAATTTATTCCTAGTATTTATTCATGTCTGTCTCTTACCAACTGAATACTGTTGTGAATAGAGTTTGGCTATTTTAAATGGTGTACATTGTGAAATAAAATAAGCATGTTTTTTTTCAATTATTGTGTTGATTGACGACCAGCCAAGTGTCACACCCTGATCTGTTTCACCTGTCTTTGTGATTGTCTCCACCCCCCTCCAGGTGTCACTCATCTTCCCCATTATGCCCTGTGTATTTACACCTGTGTTCTCTGTTTGTCTGTTGCCAGTTCATCTTGTTAGTCAAGTCAACCAGCATTTTGTCTCAGCTACTTCTTTTCCCCCAGTCTCTTTTTTTCACCCTCCTGGTTTTGACCTTTGCTTGTCCTGTCTCTGAGCCCGCCTGCCTGACTACTCTGCCTGCCCCTAAGCCTGCCTGCCATCCTGTACCTTTGCCCCTACTCTGGATTATCAAGCCCTGACTGCCTTGACCTGTCATTTGCCTGCCCCTGTTGCTGTAATAAACATTTACTTTGACACAGTCTGCATCTGGGTCTTACCTTCAAACCTGATAGTACGAACTGGCCATGACTGACCCAGCAGTCCCGGGCCAGCTGCGCGACTCCATCTCCTCTCAAGGAGCAACCATCGGGAGGCACGAGGAACTGCTTCGTGGCCTTAGGGAGGGGGTCCAAACGTTGGCTGAATGCCATGACCGGGCATTGTATATTTTGCTGGAGCAATTCCGCAGGTTGTCTGGGAGGCAGCCTACTACGGTGGTAACCCTACAGCCCCTCAGTAACCCAGCTGCTAGCAGTGCCGTCTCATCGGTCACTCCACCTTCTCGGGAGCCCCACTTACCCCCCCCCCCCCCCCTGTCACCTGTCGGGTGTCTCTAGCTCAGTGTGCTCTCATTCTCAAGCTTCAGCCCCCCTCCTTCCCCCAGATTGCTCCAAGAATGCCCATCTCATCACACTATGTCAGGGAGGGCTCTCACCTGGGCTACTGCTGTATGGGAACAACAGTTGGTCATATGCGTTAGTCTGGAGGGGTTTGTGGGAGAGGTGAAGGTTTTTTACGCCCCATTCTCCGGGAGAGAAGCTGCCCGGAAGCTAATCCAGCTTCGGCAGGACTCCCACTGTGTGGCAGATTGTGTGGAATTCCGCACGTTGGCAGCAGAGAGTGCTTGGAACCAGGAAGCACTGTTCGATATGTTCCTGCACGGCGTCTCGGAGGAGCACGAGCTTGCAGCTCGGGAGTTACCTACGGATCTCGATTCCCTCATCGCTTTGACCATCTGAATCGATGGGCGACTACAGGAACTGCGAAGGGAGAGGAAATTCGACTTTGCTTGCATGTCCAGGGATTCCATCTTGCCTCCGTGTCATCCCAGAAGTCCCCGATGATCTCGTTGCTGAGAGAATCTGAGGCTTACCAACCTTCCCCGAGAGTTGCCGAAGACGGCTGAGCCACCACTTCCCGAGCCTATGCAACTAGGTAAGAGCTTGGCTGTTGCCAGCGGAATGGTAATACAGGATCAACACGAAGAGTTGTCTGTATTGTGGGAATCTTGGTCATTTTCTGTCCTCTTGTCCTTTAAAAAGACCAGGCTCACTGGTAGGAGTGAGTACTCTGGTGGGCCATATGGAGAACTTTCTTGCTTTCCTTGCCAGCACCCCTTTTCATGCCATTCTGCTGTGGGGAAACCAGTCTAAATCTCTCCGGGTCCTCATTGACTCTGGGACCGATGAGAGCTTTTAGGATACTACCCTGGCTTCCGAGCTGAACATACCCACTCAGCCCCTTTCTGCTCCCATTAATGTTAGAGAGCTGGATGGGCGCTCTATAGGCCGCGTCATTCATATTACCCCTCCCATATTACCCCTCCTACGGGTGTCAGGGAATCACAGCGAGACTATTCAATTCCTGCTCATGAAGTCTCCTCAGATTCCCGTGGTTTGGAGATTCTCCTGGCTCCAGCGACACAATCCTCCTAATCAACTGGTCTACTGGTGCCATCATGGGCTGGAGTCTATTCTGCCATGCCCAGTGTCTGAAGTCGGCGCAACTTTCCCCGTATTCCTGGGGGCTCAGAAGATGCCCCGGACCTCTCCGCCATTCCCACGGAGTACCAGGACTTTTGGGAGGTGTTCAACAAGGCCCGGGCCACATCACTTCTGCCGCACCGACCATATGACTGCGGGATTGACCTTTTTCCTAGCACCACTCCGCCCCGGGGACAACTGTACTTGCTGTCGGGACCGGAGACCAAAGCTATGGACACCTACATTGGGGACTCCCTAGCTGCAGGATTTATACGTGCTTCATCCTCTCCCGCCGGCGCAGGGTTCTTTGTGGAGAAGAAGGACAAGAACCTGCGCCTGTGCATCGACTACGGGGGACTCAATGGCATAACGGTGAAGAACCGCTACCCGCTACCACTCATCTCCTCGGCCTTCAAGCCGCTCCAGTGGGCCACCGTGTTTTCCAAGCTGGATCTACAGAATGCCTACCACCTGGTGCGGATACAGGGGGGAATGAGTGGAAGACCGCCTTCAACACGGCCAGAGGCCACTAAGTATTTGGTCATGCCATTTGGCCTCACCAATGCCCCTGCTGTGTTCCAGGCTCTGGTAAATGATGTTCTCTGCAACATGTTGAACTGGTTCGTCTTCGTCTACATTGATGACATCTTTGTTTTCCCCCACTCTCCCCAAGAACATGTGTTCCACGTCCGACAGGTTCTTCAAAGCCAGAGACATCCTGGACCCAGGCCTCATCGCGGATTTCCAACGCCAACACCCCGGTCGCCCAGGTAGGACGCCCCTAGAGGGGGGGGGGGGGGGGGGTACTGTCACACCCTGATCTGTTTCACCTGTCTTTGTGATTCTCCACCCTCCTCCAGGTGTCACTCATCTTCCCCATTATCCCCTGTATATTTATACCTGTGTTCTCTGTTTGCCTGTTACCAGTTCGTCTTGTTTATCAAGTCAACCAGCGTTTTTTCTCAGCTCCTGCTTTTTCCCCAGTCTCTCTTTTCCTCGCCCTCCTGGTTTTGACCCTTGCCTGTCCTGTTTCTGAGCCATTCTGCCTGACCGCTCTGCCTGCCCCTGAGCCTGCCTGCCGTCCTGTAACTTTGCCCCACCTCTGGATTACCTACTTCTGCCTGACCCTGAGCCAGTCTGCCATCCTGTACCTTTGCACCTACCTTCAAACCTGATACCAAGAGCATTGAGCATGACTAAAACAGAAGAACCATATCTCCACATTAAAACAATCCTTGCTGCTTGTTTCTGTTCAATCTGATGCACACAGAACAATAGTTAACTTGACTCCCAATTAATGCTTGGGTTGTTTGCTTAAGAATCTTTCCCGGTAAATATTTAGCTATCCTTCTGATCATGCATGCATGTAATATATATTTTTTTTTTACATAGATTACTTATTTGAGACGCTGCACTCCTAGTAGTTTGGTTTCTGCCACTTCCTCAATTTTTACTCCCCTCGTACTTAATTGTATCCCAAGCTGTGTTGACCTTTTCCTGGTAGAACAGACCAACATAACCTTGGTTTTCTTGGTGTTTAAAACAAGTTTGTTCCGCTCCCTGATATTTCCCAGATCTACTTGTAGAGCTTGCTATATCTGTTCAACCGATTGTCTTGATGTATAAATTGTAGTATCATCTGCAAATATAGTAGTTTGAGTTTCAGATAAGGCATAAGTAAGGTCGTTGGTATATATTAAGTAAAGAAAGGGCCCAAGGCAGCTGCCCTGCGGTATTCCACAGTTTAAAGCATGAGGGGAAGAAAATGACCCATTGATATAGGTGGACTGTTTCCTGTCAGTTAGATATGCCTGTACCCAATTCAATGCTGCCTCCATAATGCAATAATTTTGCACTAAATAAAATGCTGCACTGAAATTTAAAAGTAGTACACCTGCCATTATCCATAGCATTGAGCCTTTGGTCAGTCAGTGATGGAAGAGGTTCAGGAGTGAGGGATAGAAAGAGAACAAGGAGTAGTAGAGGTCAGAGGTGGGTGGATAAACAGAGGAAGAGAAGGATAGATGAAGAAGAGATGGATAGAAGGAGATATAAAGGGGAAGAAGAAGTTTCCCAGAGACACATCTTCAGGAAGGAACAATGATATATATAAACTTCTGGATTACTGATGCTATGTATTGGCCAGTGAGAGGTTTTTTAGCCACCGGTCGGCCATATTTGCACTCCCCAGAAGAAGCAGAAGGACAAAATGACATGTATTTGAGTATTTACATTGTAGTGGGGACAGCAACATAAAAAGGATACTTTAAGGAAAACAAAATTGCACACCTCTTCAAGGAACCCCCACTGGTGGTCAATAAGAGTGGTCACAATATTGGAGACAGCTTGGTGAGATCTGACCTGATCCCTGAGCCCACTCAGACACTCTTGACATCCATTCCAAATGGGAACTACAAACGTGGCTCATGCGCACAGTGCAATAGCACTACAAAAATATCCTCCTTCAGACATCCACATACTGATCGAAAAATTCCTGTTAGGGGTTCCATCTCATGCAAGACCAAGGGAGTAATCCATCTCATCACCCTTCTTATGAACAATTATATTTTCTATGAACAGGTCTTGTAAATGAACATATTCTTTCTACAGCTTATCAGAGTACACCCAATATGTCCCCCCTGTTGATGATGCCTGTTATGCATTATGGTTGAACCAAAAGATTACAAAAACATTTCATGAAATTGGAAATATTTAAATATATAGGTACATTTTATGAAACAATAATGTTAATGTTATGCTAATGCTAATGATAACAATGACATAATATATTCAATATGCTGTGAGCTATTGTCTTTTAACAGTTTCGCTCGGTTCATTCTGATCAACCTACTGTAGCAATTACGACACGCCCCTCACTATTGTCATTGATTGTACGAATTGCAGTGTTTGTCTACATAAACTGGTTCAAGCATTCATGACATTACCCTGAAGAAGACACAGTGATGCCATACCATTGGTGTTTTTTTACCCAATAAATTACTGGGAGCTTATATATATATGGTGTGCGACTCTCTTTGTTTTTATAGCTTACAGTTTGTTCTCCGTTAGTCAGCACCTCCACACTAAATAATTTTCTCTGTGTGTGCGCCAGCTCATGCTTTTTATTGGACTGATCATGTCAACATCATACTTTCAAAATCTTAGCTAGTAGTCATCATCATGAATCAGGTCGACAATCTACTGGCAAATCCTTTTCAATCCTTGTAATATGAAGAGAAATTACAGATAAAACGTATCGGTGCTCATCGGCCATTGGACATAAACATTACACAACAAGTTGGAAATCGCAAATTCAACAATGAGTGGTTTGGAAAGAATCAATGGCTAACTGCAAGCATTGCAAATTAATCACTAGCCTGCTATTCAGTGGAGAGGCTGTGTGGTCCAAGTCTGGGTTTAACTTCTTAGGGCTAGGCCCCTTTTCTCTCCACTTCCTGCCTGAATGACGTTCCCAAAGTAAACTGCCTGTAGCTCAGGCCCTGAAGCCAGGATATGCATATAATTGGTACCATTGGAAAGAAGATTATTTTTGAGAGAGACCATCCTCTTAGAAATGCAAGAGAAAGGTCATATTGAAAACTCCCTGGGTGCAATTCCTATGGCTTGGGGTGTTTGCAGTCTATGTTCAAGCTTTCAGGCTTGTAACTTCAAAATTGAATAAGAAATAACAGTTTTAGTAGAAAGACACAGTCTTGGAAATTTGTGTTTGCGCACGCCATGAAGACATTACGCACCCGCTAAAATCGGTTTCCTATTGAACATACTTCTTTCCGAAATAAATATTATAGTTTGATAACATTTTAGGGTATCTGAGGAGTAAATAGAAACATATTTTGACTTGTTGAAACAAAGTTTAGGGGTAGATTTTCAGATTCCTTTCTCTGCAAGTTGAACGAGTGGATTACTCAAATCGATTGCGCCAACTAAACAGACTTTTTGGGATATAAAGAAGGATTTTATCTAACAAAACGACACTACATGTTATAGCTGGGATCCATAGGATGACACATCAGAGGAAGATTTTCAAAAAGTAAGTGAATATTTAATTGTTATATGTGAATGTATGAAACCTGCCGGTGGAAAAATATTTTGATGTGGGGCACCATCCTCAAACAAACGTATGGCATGTTTTCGCTGTACTAGCTACTGTAAATTGGACAGTGCAGTTAGATTAACAAGAATTTAAGCTTTCAGCCAATATAAGACACTTTTATGTACCTAAATGTTTAAAATCCATAATATTTATGATTATTTATTTGAATTGCGTGCCCTCCAGTTTTACCAGAAGTTGTCCTGCTAGCGGGACACCTATGCTTATTAAGGGTCTCTTTTCCAAGCTTAAAAGGAGAAACATTCACATGCAACACCATGGGCCAGAAAAAGGTTGAATACACTGGCCATGCTGTCAATCCAGAATGACTTCTGCCGCGTTCAAAACAACTGGAAACTTGGAACTGGGAAATCTCAGAGTTCAAGACAACTGGAACTCTGAAAATATCACGCTCCGACTGGGAAAATACATTTTGAACGCTCATCCAACTCAGAATTCCAAATCGGGAACTCGGGCCTCTTTCTAGAGCTCCGACCTAAAGATCATGTCATGATTCAACCTTGTTTTTTTCAGAGTTCCCAGTTGTCTTGAAAGCACCATAAGTCCAGAATGCCAGACTTTGATAATGTTTGATGACAAAATTTGCCCACAAGAAGGACCGCAGCGCCACCTTCCTGTTCAAGTGAGCACAGCACAAGGTGAGCCCAAAAATGTATTGTGTTTAAATTATGTAATATGCCAGGGAGATAAGTATACTGTAGCTAAGAAAGTAATACTCAGTGTATGTTGTGTAGTAAGCTGTTAGTAGCCCATGTGCCTCACCCTAATAATTTGGTCCCTTTCTCCATCATAACTTAGCATACTGTTCTGACTTGGTGGTGCAAATGTAGCCTATAATCAGTTTTAGAGAAATGTAATCATTGAATATTGTAATAGCTTTCATTGTCTGCTTATATCAGGAGCCGAAGACGTGGATGTTGATTAAGGCAGCCCCCCGTACCTCTCTGATTCAGAGGGGTTAAACGCGGAAGACACATTTCAGTTGAATGCATTCAGTTGTACAACTGACTAGGTATCCCCCTTTCCCTTTCCCTACCCCATTTATTTATCCTACAGTTCTAACTTGGTGTACAGGGAGAATACTGTAAGAACGGCCCATGTTCTGAATTCTCACGCTGTACTTTTCAAAAGTGCTGAACAAATAGTTATATTGACTACGTCCATCTTAGCTCGCTCATTAATGTCTTACTCGAAATGACGGATTGCCTCTTATCCGCTCATCGTTCCCTTATGCCATAGTTCGTACATCTCAATTGTCAGTAGAAACCACATTTGTTTAAGCAAGCCAGCCATATCAGCTATGTTTTTTTTAAAGGCAGTAAATGAGGCTGAATTAACTGTTTCGCTGCCAGACAAGGTTCCGCTGATATCCAGGTGTAGTGGTGGGAAGGATTCACGCCATGGTGCTGAATAGAAAGCTCTGCTGTTGGGACAGCTTTATGTAGGACCTAACAGTTTGTGGGCATCGTTTGTCACTGTTATAGTGCAATTAATGTATTGTTTAGTGTTGTGTTGTGTAGTGGCTTTGCTGGCATGCGTCTAAAAAAAAACGTGTTTGTTTGCCGCACCAAGGTATACATGCTAAAATCGCCACTGGCAACCCTACTCATGGGATCAAAAAGTCCTGCACATTCCTGCATACTAAGTATCTTTCCAGGAGGAGAGTTAGTCACCTTTGAAGGGTACTTCTCAGAACCAGTAGGGTACCTCTCTGTAAGAAATGGGGTGTCCAATACTGGGAATAATGTGGCAAAGATTTTCTGCTCATAAGAGCTCATTTGTTGCTCTATTTCTATCCAGCTCGTGGATGTGTGAGGTTCTATCCTCTCTTTCAGATACGGCTGTGTGGCCATGCAGCATCAACATTCAGCTCAGGTCTCAGGTTCAGAATGAATCTTATAGTTATGGTTCCCTCACATTCATTTTCCCAGCCAGGGGACGACTGTCACAAAACATATTAACAGTATGGTACTCAGAGGAAATGGACACGGCTTAATATTCACTAAGGATATGCAACCGCCTGATTCAGCATCGAACACGCACTACTGCTTCCACATACGCACAACACCACCACCCTTCACGGCTATACACACTCCAAACATACTCATGGTACATTGCTAATTAATCACCTCTGGTCACACTTTGTTGTGCCGGAGAATATCTGTTTTTCAAACCCTGTCATGAGAGAGAGCAGCCAGGGAAGTAAAGAACGACATCGCTTTCCCTGCAGATTTGGGGAAGGAAGTCAATTACTGTAGGTTCCAACTGTGCCAAACTGACGAAAATACATTCCAACATCCTGGATGAAATGAGGTGGAAAATTCTCATTGAAAGCAATGGGAAACTGTCCAACTCATGACTGTGAGTTGATTGGTTAAATGGATTAGGTTGGAATTGAGTTCACCCCAACCCTGACCTCCATTTATCATCATGGAGAGTCCATAATGTACGAAATGAATAAGCAATGGCAGCAGGCTATCCTTTCCCATTCTTTTCTACATAGGCGTGTGTGTGTGTGCGTGTGTGTGTGTGTGTGTGTGTGTGTGTGTACCCAAGACATATTATTATCTTCCAGGTACTGAAAAGTCCCAGCAAGGATAGTAAAACAAGGAAAATTCTCCCTCGTGAAGGCCATTTTAAGTTTAGGGTTAGGTTAGGGTTACAATTAGGGTTAGCGGTTAGGTTTAGGGTAAGGGTTAGTAGTTATAGTAGTAGTATCAGTAGTAGTAATAGTATTAGTAGTAGTAGTAGTAGTAGTGCTAGTAGTAGTAGTAGTAATAGTAGTAGTAATAGTAGTAACAATAATAATAGTAGTAGTAGTAGTAATATTAATAGTAGTAGTAATAGTAATAGTAGTAGTAATAATAATAGTAGTAATAGTAGTAGTAGTACTAGAAGAAGTAATTGTAGCAATAGTAGCAGTAGTAGTAGTAGTAGTAGTAGTAATAGTAGCAATAGTAGTAATAATAATAGTAGTAGTAGTAGTAGTAGTAGTAGTAGTAGCAGTAGCAGCCTGCTACTGCACTGCAGTAGTAACGGAGTAACGACTGATAGCATGTTTGGCATTACAACATGGCTGAGTACTCCATCCTTCCCAGCTCATCTACATCTACAGCTGGAGAGTATACAGACAGTGCAGTGCTATACAGACAGTGCAGTGCTATACAGACAGCGCCAAACCAGACTCCAACATCATGCTCTCATAAACAACTACAGCAGCCATCCACATCCGTCTCTCACCATCTTAATTATTTTCTAGGGTGATAAATGTCCACAGCAGATTGTAATTAAGTCCAGCAGCACTGTCTTATCTTACCATTGTAAAACTAGGACAAACTCCCTCTTGCTCTTTCCACTGCGGAGTAATGGATCACATTGAGTGCTTTTCCAGGAGCGCTACTGTATATTGCAGGCTGCAGCAGTGCCAATACAGGAACACTATATTACAGCCAGGAGTCCAACTACACAAAGACAAGGGGAAAGATTGGAGACTTTCTGACAATATACATCATGCCTGACGCCATTCCATACAGTTGCACTTGCTGTTTTAGTAGATGACCGCAGGGGATCAATCTGCAATGTATCACTTTTAAATCTGTCTACTAAGAGGGTAAAACCCCCAACCCAGTGAATATTTCCCCTGACTTCAGCAGCCGTGGGGGTTTGGAGTGAGTGATGTAAGCACTGTCAGTTTCAGCACCTCAGTCAGCGCCTAACTCTGCATCCCACACACAAACACACACACACACACACAAACACACGCACACACGGTCAATAATACCTATCACAGGCAATGCTAGACCATGAGAAAATAGGAGCTGATCGATATACTGCAGCTAGAGCATGTTCTATAGGGAATCATAACCTGACCTTTGACCTCTCCACACTTATGCATGCAGGCACGCACATACCTTGTAACATGAAAAAATATATATCCTCTGACTTGCTTTTCTCCTCTTTCACATTGTTCTTTATCTTGACCTTTCTCTGCTGCCAGTATGTGTTATAGTTGGCAACTGAAGGCTCCCTCACCTCATTTACAGACGGGCTAGTTCGGAGTAAGTGTGCGTGTGAGACAGGTCTGAAACAGTGGCTGTCGGTGCAATGGGGAGTAATGGGGAGAGACTCCACACTATCTGTCCTGACTGTCTGTTTCTGCTCTAGCTGACTTGACATCGTCTTGTTTTTCGTAATCGTTGTACTTGCAGCTTGACACGTCAAATGTAAATGAGTCCATAGTGAAGGAAGGGGGAGAATATGGCCTGAAGAGATCATGGCAAAGAAAGCTTTGTTTAGCATATTGCCTCTTAAGAACCTTGTTCCGCACTCTTCTATCCCCAGAAGGGATTAAGCCCAAGTCTTTTTGTGTCAATATACCCACAAGAGGCTGGAGACTGAGGTTACAGAGACATCAACCTCTCCTGTCATCTCAGTATGCAGCTCTTTGTGGATCTCACTGTAATAAATTATGTCCTGCAGTGGTGACACAGAGTGGGGCATTCAATTACTGGAAAGGGAGGAATAGAATGAATGGAAGTCCTTTTCTATGTTCACATAAATCAACCTTTTTTTCCCCTCTAAAACGTTCACAAGATGTATAATTTTTTCAGACATGGCACATGTTGACTATTTACATCCTGAATGATGGATTATTGCAATCCATATAGGTCAATTCATTCTTGTCGAGTCCTTCTAATCTAACGTCATCTTTTTTTCCAATCAACCACATACTGACACAATCAAAATGCTCTCACTTCTCTTACCTGACACTTCTCCAACAGTTCTTTTAAAGGTTTTTCTTCCTCCGACAGAGATTGGAGATGTAAGAGAAATAGAGGTGGAGAGAGAAATATCAAAGAAAGCGTCCTGCCTCTGTGCGACTGTCACAATTTCTAGAGGAGCGCTCTTTCCACTACAGTCCACAAACACTCCCTCCACTCGCACGCGACCGAGTAGTCCGACCTCCTCATTTAAAGCCACGAGCCCAGAACCCCGCCCCCTCACGCTCAGTCGCGCGCTGAACGGAGAAACGGGGGGTGAGAGGCAGCTACCGTACCCACAGGAGGGAAACCCCTCCCACACAGGAGATGAAAGGTTCTTCTGTGAGGAGTGGAAGAGCTCCCTATGATGATGGTGATGAAGATGCACTGTAGTGTTCACTACATTTATACCCCTGGATTTTGTATGCCTTTTTTTCTTTTGATAATAAATGGTGCGACCTATTGTTGTTCATTACAATGAATTGATGATGATGATGATGACGATTATGACACATCATCATCATCATGGCTGTCCCCTAATGATAATCCCTTGATTAACCTATCAGGTTAACTGTGCATGTCCAGGTGTTTTATCCACCATACCATATGAGGCAGCGTCTTCCAATTTACTGGCCTTCTATTTATAGTCCTATTCGTTATTTCCCTCTGAGCAACTCAGCTGCAAGCATTATTCTGTTCCATACAATCTGAATACAATAGTCCACAAATCAAATGCACAGTCCTATTCTAGAATGTTCTAAATCATTAGAATAGAGATTAGAATATAAGGGAGAGGAAATATTCCAACTGACCCTCCTGACCCCCTGCTGAGGTTACTCATTCACTGATTCTGTCTTTGAAAAAGAGTGTCCTTGCTACAGGGTTTGTGTGTGTGTGTGTGTGTGTGTGTGATTCAGTGATCTCACTGTAGCCCTCTTGAGGTTGTTCTTGGCCATGACAGAGGAGAGACGAGGTCTTGCAGTGGACTAGGTTCTGCAGTGCTACAGCATTCGCTCTCTCGCCACGGTACATTGGCTGCCTAATTGACCGGGCATTGCCCCTCTTGAAAAGCCTATATAAAACTCACGCCTGCCCCCCCAACACACGCACAAGGCTATATAACGTATTACTCTTTTTAAAGTCCGCTGATTCAGGAGAGCTGTGCCAGCATTGAAATAAGGTACAGGACAAACATGAGAGAGCTTTACAGGGATAAATGATGCTATGAAAAAAATTAAAACATGACTTAAACATGAACCAAACAGATTTTATGATGGAACAGCTGTCAAATACAATACAAAATATCACAATGCTTTACATTTTTAAACCTAACCCAGACGACCCTGGGACAACTGTGCGCCGCCCTATTGGACTCCCAATCACGGCCGGTTGTGATGCAGCCTGGAATCGAACCAGGGTCAGAAGTGACACCTCTAGCACTGAGATGCAGTGCCTTAGACCGCTGCGCCAATCGGAAGCCCCTCCATACTCCATAATAATGTGGGGACATATTTAAAAGTAACACTGGCTCCAACTGGTTACATCAGGCTCCCTGGTTTCCTCTCAGTCTGACTGATACCCTGTAGGGTTTGGGTGACTGGATCCCCCCAAACACAGGTGAAAGGTCAGGGTTCCCAGCATCCTCTGGCCACAGGAAGCGGAATCGCTGCAGCAGAGTGACCAGGATGAGGAAGAGTTCCATACGTGCCAGCAGCTCCCCGAGACACACACGAGGACCTGACACACACACACACACACACACACACACACACACACACACACACACACACACACACACACACACAACATTATCAGTAACATCATGACAGAGTACAAAATCTCACTGGCCTAACTACCAATTTCACTGTTTCTGTTCTCTTTGTCTCTGATTGTTTGCTTATTAAAAACTGTCTACATGGCCAGCAGGGGCTGAAGCATGACTTGTCACGTTTACATAACTAACAACAGCAGTTATATAAATCCAGAACAAAACACTAGTTACATAAAGAGCCCAGGATTTACATCATAAACCTCAGACACCTGTAGATCCACTGAGCAGCTCCGTTTCTCTCTAGAGAATAAGATGACAGTATTCCTGTCTATACCCTTTGGCTGCATCTCGATCGACTCTCCTCGTCCCCTCTCATTCATCTGCACTGATATGATTGATAGAACTGGTGCCCATGTTGTCAGAAGCTATTTATTATCAGTTTTACCTGCCGAGAACACCAGAAAGGCTTCTGGTTTCACAAACTGCCCGTCATCATTCAGGAAGTGGGCAGGGTTAAAGTCATTTGGACGCTCCCATTGGCTGCTCTCGAAGAGCACAGAGGTGAGGTTGGTGATAACCAGAGTCCCCTTTGCCAGAGAGCGAGGGAAAGACAGAGTGGACGGAGAGAGGGATGGTGGAAGGAGGGAGAGATGGATGGGGAAGGAGAGTGAGTGAGAGGGGGAGGGAGGGAGAGAGAGAGGAGAGTGTAGGGAGGCAGAGGGATGGAGAGAAATAGAATGATAAGGGGAAGACAGGCAGAAAGACAGGTAGTAGGAGACAGAGGTAGGCATGGAGCAAGAGAGAGAAAAACACAAAGAGATGGGGAGAGAGGACAATAACAACTGAAGGATAATGCCAAATTCATGACCATACATGTTGAATGCTGAAGGTCAATGCATTTGTGTGTGTGTGCGTGTGTGTGTGTGTGTCTGTGTGTGCACTCATGTGTGTGTATGTGTGCTTGTGTGTGAATGTCACTTATCACCTTGGGTATGTTATAGCCCACAAGCCTTGTTCCCCAAAGGGCCAACATTGACCAGATCTGTCCCTTGTGTGTGTGAGTGTGTGTGTCATTTAAAAGGTTATCTGTGTGTGTACCTCTGGTACGTCATAGCCCATGAGCTTGGTGGGTCTGATGGTAGCATGAAACACCCCTAGCGGTGCGATGTTGGCTAGACGCTGGGTCTCATGGATAGTGGCCATCACATAGGGCATCCTGTGTCTGTCCTCAAACGACACTCTCTCCTTCCCCCCCAGAACACCGTCAATCTCTGTCTGACATTGGGCTGGGGAGTGAGGGATTGAGTCAAAGACAGAGAAGACAAAGGGAGAGAAATTAATACTTTTTGTTAGTCTCCTTTGGGACCGACCGACTGTCTTAAGCTAATGCGCGTCCTGGCCTGTGCCAGACAGCTCATGTAGGAACAGTTTGCAGTGGTAACATGATGTCGCCAATGACTATCAAACCCAGGGCCACCTGAGTGACAATGAGACTGAGTTAGCCCACTGAGCTAAAGCCAGGGTGTGTGTGTGTGCGCGTCCACTCACCCTGTATGTGTGTGTGTGTAGCTAGGTAGAGCAGCGCCGTGAGTATGGAATTGGAGCTAGTGTCAGTCCCAGCGAAATGGAGGTCCAGTAGTAACATCACCAACCTCTCCTCTTCCAGCACACACCCCTCTGGACCTCTCTGGAGAACACGTTATAGAGCTGTTCTACCTGAATGTAATAACAGTGGTATAAACACATTCAGTCATCGAACACTAAAGACAGGATAACACACACACCTTGTCCATCTCATCCAGATAGCAGTCTACGACGTCTCGCGGCTCCCCCGGTGCACGTGTGTGTTTGTGCTGCTCCACTATTTCCACGGTGTGTTTCTTCAGAGCTCTGTAGTTGTCAAACACTCTCTGGAAGGGGAGAGGCAGCCGCCGCAGCAGTGGGAAGGTGTCATAGACCTACATAGAGAATGACACATAAAGGCCTAATGAATGACTACATAAGTGTCCACAGATCTAAATAAGGAATAGAATTCCCCAAATATCTACTTCAGGTGAAACCATTAAAGACGTTGGATCTGAGAAATGGTGCGTGCAACAACTGTGACCTTTTAATGCTGCTATAGAGGTTAAATGGAGTGTATTTGTAACTCACAGCAGCCCAGGGCCCGTTAGCAATCTGAGCGTTCTCCTTGAAGCTGTTGATGATGAAGGAGAGGACTGGGTCCTGGTAGTCATAGCGATGACCAAACAGGACCGAGCAGATGATGTTGGACGCAGCGCTGTGGACCAGAGTCACAGGGTCCAAGGATTTACCTGACAAATAACACACTGTTGCTATGAAGAAGTTTGTTTCCAACACATTTGACAGTAATTAAAGCTCTTCCTCTAAAAACCTCGACAAATAAGTTAACATTGAGGATCCAGTTCAATTCAACAACACCTTTTTTTTATTTTATTTTTTATAATTTTATCCCCTTTTCTCCCCAATTTTCGTGGTATCCAATCGCTAGTAATTACTATCTTGTCTCATCGCTACAACTCCCGTACGGGCTCGGGAGAGACGAAGGTCGAAAGTCATGCGTCCTCCGAAGCACAACCCAACCAAGCCGCACTGCTTCTTTAACACAGCGCGCCTCCAACCCGGAAGCCAGCCGCACCAATGTGTCGGAGGAAACACCGTGCACCTGGCCCCCTTGGTTAGCACGCACTGCGCCCAGCCCGCCACAGGAGTCGCTGGAGCGCGATGAGACAAGGAAATCCCTACCGGCCAAACCCTCCCTTACCCGGACGACGCTAGCCCAATTGTGCGTCGCCCCACGGACCTCCCGGTCGCGGCCGGCTGCGACAGAGCCTGGGGGCGAACCCAGAGACTCTGGTGGCGCAGTTAGCACTGCGATGCAGTGCTCTAGACCACTGCGCCACCCGGGAGGCCCCAACAACACCTTTTTTGATCCTCAACGAAGGGTTAGATGAGGGTTACATACCTGCATTCTCTTCCAGCCGAGTGCAGACGTGATCCGTCTCCTCCAGGATCCTCTCCTCCATGGATCTCTTCCCCAGACCAAAGTTCTTCATGGTGGTCAGAGCAAAGCGCCGGTGCTCCTTCCACACCGCCCCGTAGTTACCCATGATCAGACCTGTGGTGGTGAAACACTGGGTTAATCTTCTGAGCCTGAGCCACAATATACCTCTAATCTCTAGAAAACTCCATTAGAGCATGGTTCGGTAGAGCTAAATCATTGCAATACACTGCCATGTAATACATGGTATAATGTAATATGACAGCAGTATAAAATGCTATGATATCTTGTTGCATGGCTAACACATATAACCTTTGTCCTCTGTAACGTGGTTGATCATCATGCCCTGTGGTCGTCCAGCGAAGTCCAGGGATTTAGTCACAAGTGCCTCTCGTACCGCCTGTAGACCATGGAGCACCACGGCAGGCCTCCAGCCCAGGAACAGGCTGTACACCTCCCCATACTCTCCGGACAGCTAGAAAACAATACAGTAGACTGTTAGCTCGCTTAGCTAAAGCCTACATGTTTGTTCATGGCCTACTTCACCTTTGAAAACCCCAAAATATGAAGAAAATAAAGACATTGCAACTTCCTCGTGTGCTCGTTCCGTTTTCTTACCTTATCCAAGCCAGCCATAGGATTCTTCATGCTCAGCTGCAGAACGTTCCCAAATATGGGAATGGGCGGTGGTCCTGGCGGGAAGTTCCTGGGCCTCCGAGGCCTCAGCACAACCAGCAGCAGGAGACAGGATCCGACACAGAGCAGAAAGAACGTCCCCACCATTTTAGGAATCTATGTTACTGAGGGTACAACACACTGCTGCCCCCAGACTGGGAGGACGGAAAGAAGGATTGGCCAGAGATTATGGCATAACAGAGACCAAGACTTAGGCTACACATCACATGGGAGAGGCGCAACTATTCCCATTCCATTGCACCAAGTTACATTCGGGAGTTTCCTTGGAGTACTCCAGTGTCGATATACTTATGACCACACAGTCAACACAGTTCTTTTACCTTTAGAGTGGGAGAAGGTTATCCTCACTAAGAACAGATCCGAGGTCAGATGTCTTGTTCAAATCCTTTGTCGTTAACGTTACTATTGAAGAGAGCAACAATGGATACAAAGGCAGTTCTTAGGGGCTCGCTCGCGTGCAGGCACGGACACACAGTCCTGGAAACTGGGCACTCCACAAGATAAATGGTTGCTCAACAGTGCTGGCAGGCTTCCACAGCTGAATGTAAGAGCTACTGTGCTGTACTCAGCAGCTCTGAGGAAATAATTAGCGGAAAGTGCTATTTTATCATTAAAAGCCAACATGCTTTAGCACCAAGGTGCTGTTTCTTTAATGAATGCACCTTGGTCAGACCTCTGATGCTGGCACTACACCGCCACTTAGCTGGGGGTTTCATCAACTTAGCTGCATGGTTCTGTAAGAATGCGCCCCAACCGAAAATGACATCCTTGAAAATGCATAAGGGACGCTCGACAGCTTTAACTCTTTCAATCAGTGTGTGTATCTGACTGACTGCGCAGTGTGACGTCTTTCTATTCATTGGAGTGCCAATAACAACAGGAGGGAGACGTTTTGAGGCATGAGCATTGCCGTTTATTATCGTTATCAAGGAAGTTACCCAGGTTACCTGCAATGAAATACAATACGATAAACCTCTTAAGCTTTGTGACAAAGCTCCAACTCCACGACACAGGGTAGAGAGCTATTAGATTACACAGACAGTTTATCTTATTGGCAATTAGATATGTTTAGTAAGTACATTCTCCTCTACAAGATATTCATGTACAATATACAAGTTAAAAAATATAGTTTGTTTCGTTTGTTTGCATTGAGTTCAACATTTTTCCTTTTTTTTTGTATGCTGTCAGGGTTGACAGGAGTTCACATTAAAGTGTTTTCAGGTTGTTAAGTATGGAGGTGAGACTGAAGAGCACTGGCTTCTCAGAGTATACCCAAAACACATGTAATGCATATGCATAGGGAGGCACATCTATGCATGTAAACGCTTTTATGTGACAGAAACAAACAGGAAACAAGAGAAAAAAGCCATTTCATCGTGATCAGAGGAAAACAGAATCCAGAAGAGAAGACCAGGCAGCTGAAACACCAGTTTTCTGGTGTACACGCACCCTCTCTCACGCACACACCCTCTCACACACCCTCTTTCTCACACACACACACAAATCCTAACGCACCACGATACATAAAAACACCAGAAGCACGCCACAGACTAGTGTTCGACAAACACACCCTACAGTACAATGAACGGGCTCACTACACACAGCACAGTGGATACTAAAGATCCTCGAACTCAGTCAAAGGAGAGAAACAAACTAACCATTCAGAAGAACAACTCCTCCCCAGAATAGGATGAAGTTGCCCTTAGACATTGATCTAGTCAGTCAAATAGGTTTCCTCCGAATGGTCAAGCTTAGGTCTTGGGGCGGCAAAGCTGATCCTAGATCAGTGCTTAGGGGTAACTTGTACCTGGAGCCCCAGAGAGGCAGAGAAAAGGAACGTTCTAGACCTCCATCGCCAAGACAGCAAACTTACACAAATCAATCCAATATTTTTTAAATACAACGACGGGGAGTGAACAAGTGCACACTTTAGGGAAAAGGGGGATGAATGAGAACATAACCCTGGACATACAGAAGATCACCACTTCCTCCTCAACCCTCCCTGCATTACCCAAAGGGCTAATCTGAAATGGCACCCTATTCCCTATATAGGTTACTACTTCTGGCCTCATAAGGCTCTGGCCATTAACAGTGCACTGCACTATATAGGAAACGAGCTGCAATGTAAAAAAAAACAACAACCTTTAAACAGTAATCAAATGTGTAGAAGGGGAGAGGCGTGTCGGAGAAAACGCTAACGTTATGTTACACATTTGAAATGAAATGGGTAGATACTTTATCATGGTAATAATGTACATACAAAACACATATATTAAATGAATATATCAACCTGGGAACAACCCTTTCCAGAATACTGTAGTCGACAATAAGCACGTAGTTTCGTATGGACAACAGATCGAGAAAGTAATGTGGTTTAGTGTGATGCACCTAGCAAAATAATAAACAGAGACTGAAACGGCACGTTCAACCGTGACACACAAATGTAGAACAAAGGAATTGCAGCTGATTGCAATTGTGTGTGTGTGTGTGTGTGTGTCTGTGTGTGTCTGTGAGAGAGAGTGACCAGGCACCCCTTTTAACCTATCAAGTTAGATCCGGCCAACCAACAGTGGACCTGTAGTTTCCATGACAACCACGACAATGAAAACTAAAATTGCCAGAAATCCAAAATGTGCAGGAGCTTCTCGAAACAGAGAAAATTAAGTTCATGTGGTGCTTCAAAAGTACACAATAGGCATTCATCTTTAAAAAGAACAGAAAATAAAAAACACAAAATGCAATAGTATCATTATGTTTGTTTAAAAAAGAAATAATGTAAAACTTTTTAGGGCAGCCGCATCTTAGTGGCGATGCATGTTGCTAGGCGGACTGGAATAAACAACAAGTTACCCCAGAAACTCTGAAACAGTTTCCACAGTAACATTGGAACATAAGAGCCTGGGAGGAAGCACCCTACCTCTAATCTCGTCCCCCACTGTCGGTGCTGTAGACAACTCTTCTGTTCGTTGTTATAACAGCACTTATGAACAGTATGGGGCGAGGCAACCTCACCACCAGAAACAACCCATAGACCCCACATTAGTGCTTAGTGGGAACACAAGGCACCCTGGGAGTTCTAGCCGCCATTTCCACCCAAGGTACAAGGCTTGTTCTGTAGCTGTTACGTTGCTATGTGAATGCGGCGTTAAGGACATCGGGTGCGAGTTTGGGAATGGTAACCAAGGGAGACTGAGTATCACTGTGGCAACAACAAAAAACATGAAAAAAAACATGAAATAAAAATAAACCAAAAAATATGCCTTTAAAAAGACAACAAAAAAATCCTCCCCAACATCCTGAATAGAAATCCACTGGGAAGTTATTGGGACTCTAGTTTGAGGGGGGTGAAGATTTTTTTGTTAAATGACATCACTACAATACCCAGAATTCTTCCTTCAGTAACAGAAAACATGATACAAAAAATGAAAACAATATTACCACTGGAAGTATCCCTTTTTTCTCTGCAAACAGTGTCCCCCCCACACTCTGGTTTGACCGGGCAGAGGGAGACCACAGATTGGCCGAGATGTTGGATGAAACCATTTTGGCACAGGCATTTTTTCTCAACTCTGAGAAGGGCTCACTCATCTCACTACTTCCCAATAAACAAACGATCTATGCGTGTCTTTCCTTTGGTTAATAAGAAATAAGACAGAAGAAAAATTCATGCCAAAAAGAGAGGGTGGAACAATGACAAACAGAACAGGTAAGCTAGGTTATTCTCCCTCTAGTGAGCCGAGAACAGAGCACTGCTAGACTCAGCCTGGGTCTGGTCTGAAAAGGTCTAAACTCAGGCTGAGGTTAAGTTTAGGGGTTTAGGCTTGTTATTAAGTTCTGTCATTAAGCTCGTTAGGGCTCTCCAGTTAATCACAGTGGTTTAGGGGACTAGAGGGATACTGTTCCTGGAGAGAGAGGGGGGACGAGGATAAGGAGCAGAGGAGGAGGAGGGGAACAAAAACCCCTCCGTTAGTCTCGGTTCTCTCAGACCTCTCTCAGATTTTAGTTTTTCGTTATTTTACATTTTCTTCTTTTCCGTGTAGTCATCGTGATCACGTCTCAGGTGTTCAGGTGCAGCTGGCAACAAAAATTTAACAGATTCCTGAGAGGAAGAGAGAGAATTTCGGTCGTTTATAACAAAAAAAAGTAACAACCGCAAAATGAACTCAAGACACAGTTCCCGTATTTACCTGGGACAGCGTGGGGATCAAAGGTGAATCTCATCTGTAGCTCTTCTGCTGCTGCATCAGACCAACGTTCTCATACACTCTAGAGCTGTCCTCCCTCATCCTATACACACACACACACAGGGAAAGAAAAGAGAAAACACACATATAAACCACAGACAGAGAAACGCATCAGTCAAGGTATTTCTCAACTGAAACTGACTAGCTAAGTGTTAGCTTGAGTATAGTAGATGGTAATAGTAAACCTACTTTAAAAAAAAATACTTTAAAGTACTACTCAAGTAGTGTTTTGGGGTATCTGTACTTTACTATTCATATTTGACAACTTTTACTTTACTACATTCCCAAAGAAAAGAAAATATAGATTTTACTCCATACATTTTCCATGACACCCCAAAAGTACTCTATACATTTAGAATTCTTAGCAGGACAGGAAAATGGTCCAATTCTCCTATCAAGAAAACATCCCTGGTCATCCCTACTGTGTCTGATCTGGTGGAATCACTAAACACACATGCTTCATTTGTAAATTATGTCCGAGTGTTGGACTGTGCCCCTGGCTATCTGTAAATAAATAAAAATGATTAACTTGTTTGCTTAATATAAGGAATTTGAGAGGATTTATAGTTTTACTTTTGATACTTAAGTATATTTTAGAAATTACATTTAATACTTAAGTATATTTAAAAGGTAACTACTTAGACTTTTACACAAGTGGTATTTTAAGGTGACTTTCATTTTTACTTGAGTCATTTTCTATTAAGGTATCTTTACTTTTACTCAAGTATGACAATTGGGTACTTTCCCCCACAACTGATTGTGGGTAGGTACTCACTCTGTGCAGTTGGGGGTGGGGCTGGGGGTGCAGGGAGGCAGAGGGCTCGGCAGCTGGTCTCCACCCGTCAGGTCAGACAGAGAATACTTAATGTTGGTGTACTCCCTCCCCTTTATCTTACTCTTCTGTTAAAGACAGACAGAAAGGAGAAGGTTAGAGAAATACTTTTACAACCACTCATACTGACAAAACACACACACATACATACACATGGACACACACACACACCTGTTCCTCCTCTATGCGTCTCTGCAGTGTCTCAATGTAGTGCTGGACAGCCATGTAGATGAACCTGTACTGGGCCTCAGTCTGAACCATCCCAGACCGCTGGGAACGAACCATCTGGATGCTCTTAGGAACGTCTATGTCACAGTCCACTCCTACAGAGTCACAGAAGAGGTTATACCTCAGACACAGACACCCACGGGGTCTGAGCGAAGCGGAAGCTTTCTTTATGGAGACCATCTCATCAAGCACAAATAGATGATGCATTTGCACTCACCTTTTTCCCTGATGACGTCAATGAGGATGTCAATCACTATGAACGTTCCTGTCCGCCCGATACCAGCACTGGAGAGAGAGAGAATTAGATGGCAACAATACACACAACTGTGTCTCGTGTGTGTGTGTGTGTGTGTGTGTGTGTGTGTGTGTGTGTGTGTGTGTGTGTGTGTGTGTGTGTGTGTGTGTGTACCTGCAGTGCACCACTATGGGCCCAGCCTCTAGAATGCTCTCCTGTTTGAGGTTGACCTCCTCTAGGAAGTCCAGAACACCCCCGGGGTCTGTAGGGACACCATGGTCCGGCCACGCTCTGAAATGGTACTGCCACACTGTCCGCTCTGTGTTACCCTGGAACACACACACATTTTTAAGTATCACGCATGCTCACACACAGTCAACACACTTCCAAAAAACACAGTCCTGTCCTCTCACCTGTCCGACCTTGGACAGTTTGAGTTCTCGCAGGATGTAGTCGTGAGCGGACGTCTCTTTGACGTTGCGGACACGCATGATTCCATACTCCTTCAGAGCTGACATGTCTGGCCAGTACTTCACACACTTACTCTGCAGGGAGAGGACACACAAATGGCGACCAAATCAAACATACAAATAGAAAACGTACGTCTATTCACTTCAATACTCCTGCTCCAAAACCTGCCCACTGATAAGCCTACAAAGCAGCCCTCCTGGTTTTCAGAGATGCTCGGGAATGGAGACCCAGTCAACCAGTTACCTTTCCCCTCTCCACCTCCTTGGTAGTCATGACGATGACCCGGGAGTTCTCCTGGAACACCATCCTCCAGAAGTCACTGATGGTGTTCTGTAGACAGCCCTGCGTGGCGATGTACGACTTCTTCGGCTTGGTGCTGTTACACTTGGAGTCCAACTCCGGCTAGAGAGAGAAAGAACACAGAGTTCTACAGAGACGGGAGCTGTGTTGAATGTAGTGTGGATTGGAACACACTGGGACAGAGGGAAGCAGACTATGCGCAATGCAAAGTAGCACACATCGGTCAGCTAGCAGTACACTCCACACACTTTCAATTTATTTTTATAAAAAAAAAAAGAGACAAGATACAGCACAAACTGGTACGGTAAGCTTGCATAAGCATTTTGTAGAGCTGTCACATACAGGAAATTGCAGACTGTTTAAAATAGAGCTCAGTCTAAGTGTATGTAGAGATTACCATGAGGTCATTTACTGTGTCTGACAGGTGTGGGTCCTGAGGATAAAGTGAGTTTACCATGATTGAGGACGTCAAAAGTTCCGCCTGCTGCACAGACACTATAGAAGCTTTAGTCTAGAGCGTTCGGTTAAATTGTGTTTTAGAGCATTATAAAACTGCCCAAATGGTTCAATTAGTGAGAAACAGATGTAATTGTTGCAATAGTTTGTGAGTGGGCAACATATACTATCATCCTAAACTGACGTGTTGAATTATTTTTGGCATATCACATTTTTCATTATTTTGCCATATAAAAATTTGACATGGAGCTAATTTCCCGAATGCTGAACGTTTTTGTTACTACCTTACACAAGCTTGCTTTTTCATTGTGTGGAATTGCACATCCTTTTTACCTCAGATTGGAGATGTTACTATAAAAGTTTATAGTCATCAAGACGATACTAAAATCGATTGATTTAAAAACAAATTCACGTCTTTGGTTTGGTGCCGTTGATTTTAATCATACGCGCCTGTCCTTTCTCGGGACTTGGAACACAGTGGTAATTTTCAAACTCAAATGACACAGATAATTGTCATTTGAACTACCGGTGAGGTGACGATTCGTTGAAATAATCCAGTCAAAGAAAGTGCTGCGTTTCCCATTTTCATATTGGCCATCTAGTTGATAAATGGCTCCTACAGGTTCTCATCTATCGAACGGTATATGTAGTATACCCAAGTTCGTTGTGGTTTGTTTTGTAGAAGAACGCAAATGGTACATGTCACCGCGGTTATTGTCCAAGTTCCATCGATTTTAATACAATATCGATGTGAGTGATCAATTTGCGTGCGCTATTGATTACAGTAGAACATGCTAATCAATTTCAGTCCGAAGTGAAATATTGGTGAGAGCAGTTATGTTAATAATTTAGAAAAATACAAGTAATCTGAACACAAGCGTGACACGTGTTTGTCAGGAGTTATTTTTATGTCTTGGTCTTCAACATATCTGACTTATTTCAGCATATAGATGGATGGATTTCTACATTTAAAACCAGTGCTGACACTAGGCTATAAATCACAAATACATGACAATAGGAAACAGCAACAGTATCATTGTCAACTTGTGTTTTAGGATTATAAATGGTACTTTAAACATTATTTTTTCAACATGATTCTACTTAATCAGGTAAAAACTGCTGAATGAGCCAAAAAATGTGCTAGGATTGATCGATTATAATGATATAACTGAAATAGTGAAAATAAGTTTGTCTTGCCTACCATGATGTCCGTTACTACCATGATGAGATTGGCATTGATATAGTCAGAACCAGCCTCAGATCCATCCCCATCGTTCAGCACCACACGAGTGTGATCAACTAGAGGAGACAGGGAGGAGAGAGATAGACACGATTTGAACCAGACTAACTAATATCCAGGCTATGCATACGACAACAACAGGGTGGTCAGTCAACTGTGATATTTGATAGGGGAGGACGCGTGTGTGTGTTCTCACAGGGAAGAATGTTCTTGTATCGGTTCTTGTTCTTGTTCTCTGCTCTCTGTCCCTCCTTGCGGCTGTACAGCAGCTTACACTCCTGCTGCTGCAAAGTCTGGGAGGGAGAAAAACAGAGGACATAGAACATATAGCTTCAGGATGTATAACTGTATACAAACTTTTCCTGACACGAGAACAATACTACATTAAATGTATCTTTTGAAATGCAATGACGTGTTTTTTTTTTTTTACCTCAAACTCTTCCCAGAAGCCCTGTTTGACCTTGTCCGTGGCCTCGGCCAGTTTACTAAGCTCCCTCACTCTACTCTCGATCTCCGCTGCGTTGATACGAGTGGTGTTCAGGGGCTGGGGAAAGAACATAGACAAGTTTAGATTTTTTTAAAATAATCAATGGCTCTTATTAATGCTTCTGAAAGACAAAAAGGGCCTTGGGTGTGATTAGCACATTTAATGAGATCTGACAGCGACAGCCAGCTGAATAAACACCTGTTTGAGTTGCAGCACTGTGCCTAGTGTCTCCACCATGGGATTCTTCTTATAGTGCTCTACCAGGTCTGTCAGAGAATCAAATTTCTCTCCTCCACCCACGTCATACTTCAGGTCATGCTGAGGAACACAAACAACAGAACTTACTGGTGATGATCCCATTCGGATGACGTTTCACCTAAAGAGATATGTAAATGTTCAAAATAGTCAAATAACCTTTTGTCATTTAGCAGACGCTCGTATCCAGAGCGACTTACAGTTAGTGCATTAATATTCAAATAATTAGATGGGACAACCACATATCTCGGTAATAGTAAGTCCATTTTTCCTCAATAAAGGAAAAACCATCAGCAAAGTCAGTGCTTTTTTGGGGGGGCAGGGGGCTGTGGGATTATTTAAGACTCTTTGAAGAGGTAGGGTTTCAAATGTTTTCAGTAGATGGGTAGGGGCTCTGCTGTCCGAGCTTCAGGGGGAAGCTGATTCCACCCATTGGGGTGCCAGGACAGAAAAGAGCTTTGTCCGGGGTGAGCGGGAGCAGGTGGGAGGGCCTGAGGTGGCAGAACGGAGTACTCAGGTTGGGGTGTAACGTTTGAGCATAGCCTGAAGGTAGGGAGGGGAAATTACTCTTGCTGTTCCGTAGGCAAGCACCATGGTCTTGTCGTGGATGCGAGCTTCGACTGGAAGCCAGTGGAGTGTGCAGAGGAGCGGGTTGACATGGGAGAACTTAAGAAGGTTGAACACTAGGCAGGCTGCGGCGTTCTGGATAAGTTGCAGGTTTTTGATGGCACAAACAAGGAGCCCAGCCAACAACGAGTTGCAGTATTCCAGACGGGAGCTGACAAGTTCCTGGATTAGGACCTGCACCGCTTCCTGTGTGAGGTAAGGTCGCACTCTACGGATGTTGTGGAACATGAACCTGCAGGAGCAAGTCACTGGTTTGATGTTTGCAGAGAACGACAGGGTGTTGTCCAGGGTCACGTCAAGGTTCTTTTCACTCTGTGAGGGGGACACCGTGGAGTTATCAACCGTGATGGAGAGGTCTCGGAGCGGGAACGCCTTCCCCAGGAGGAAGAGGAGCCCTGTCTTGTCAAAATTAAGCTTGAGGTGGTGGGACGACATCCAAGCTGAGAAATCTGCCAAGCACGCATAGATGCTTGTCGCCACCAGGGTGTCAGAATGGGGAAGGAGGAAAGTTGTTGAGCGTCAGCCACATAGCAATGATAGGAGAAACCAGGTGAGGATATGATGGAGCCAAGTTACTATGAGAGAACACATAGCCAGATGAAGAGAGAACAGCTGGAGTAACAGTGTTCTCTGGGGTGTTCCATGTCTTCATCATTTAGGGGCTCCAGAGTGGCATAGCGGTCTAAGGCACTGCATCACTAAAGACCCTGGTTCGATCCCGAGCTGCATCCCAACCGGCCGTGATCGGGAGCGACATAGGACGACGCACAATTGGCCCAGCGTCGTCCGGGTTAGGGGAAGGTTTGGCAGAGGGTAGGCCGTCATTGTAAAATAAGAATTTATTATTAACTAACTTGCCTAGTTAAATAAAGGTTAAATCAGGGCCAAAGAGTCAAGGGACTGAAGGGCAGCAAAGGTTGAGATGAACTCGCTGTTCTTGTCCGCCGGTCGGCAGTTCCAAACGCTGCCGGAGATATCATGTAGTGTATCTGAGGCATACGCCACATCCAAGGCCACATTATCACTGCTTGGGTTCTCAGCTCTCTGTAAACTTAAGGCCAGACAAACAGGTCATACAGTATGCCAGTAATATCCCTTATCTGTATTTATGTCAGTATCACAACATTCCAGGCCACTCATAGTATCCCAACTTCTGCCTATTGGTATGCGGCACTCATTATGTAACAAATATTGACATTCAACACCATTCACCTCTAAAACCTAATTTACAACAGTCCAAGGACGCAAACCCTGTTTTGATCAAGGGAGGGAGGGAAGGAGTAAAGCACAAAAATAATTAATAATACTATACCTGGCAGCGGATCATGACGTGTGTGACCTTAGGCTTGCCGTCGCTGCTGTCTGTCTTGTCGTCGCCGGTGCGGACGGACAGAACGAAGTCTCCAGGGTGGCTCTGGCTCTCTCTGACCAGAAAACTACCGTTCTTCCCCTTCTCTGTCAGCAGCTTCTCAGCCTCGCGACCTGACAGGTGACCATGGAACCACCTGGGGGACACACACAGAGAGAGAAATACAGTTTATAGAACTCTACTGACAAACTGACACACAGGCTAGAGCGTTATATACACACACAGACAAACAAGAGACAAACACGCATGTTGTGTCAGTGTTCACCTCTCAGAGGTGGGGTCAGCACAGTTGAGGGGGTATTTGAGCTCGATGACATCTCCATTCTTCTCCTTGAGTTGGCCGTGGTGCTCCATGTAGTACTGAACCAGCTCAGCCAGGGTGGCAAACTTCTCCCCCCCGTACAGGTCATAGTAATCCCCTGTGTTCTGGATCTTAATGTGGGTGACAGCTCCGTTACGTCTGCCCAGGGGAACACAGGAATAGTAGAAAGGGAAATATGAACCCCCACCACCCAGGCGATGGTGAAATGTTATCTTCAATTTGCCTAATCATTTATAATACAATATAAATGGGGAAAGTATGTTCTTGTTAACTTTGTATGCTTTAGGTGCAACTAAACTAAATAGACTCATTTTTTATATATCAGTGTCAACCCAGCCTACAGTAGCTCTAGTGTCTGGTGCTACAGTAACTCACCTGACAGAGAGGGTGAAGTCTCCAGGGTTGCTCTTGCTGGGTCGGGCAAGGAAGCTCCCGTCCACCCCCCGGGTCAGCAGCAGATTCTCAGCCTCCACCCCCGTGATATTGGGGTGGAACCACCTAAACATCACAGGTAAACTAGCTAGTTAAGTGCATTTGAAGTAATAGGTGACACAGCATAAATTCAAAGAAATGTTTCCAGACACAACAGATGTGGACTACACCACATCCATGACCAGCTTAAACATCAAGGTACCTGTCCTTGTCCTGTCTAGACTTTTATTTGGATTTCATCATAACTCTATTGTAAATGCCAGTGAGTCACCTACCCAGCTGGGTTCAGGGCCCTTGACTTACCCTTGGGGAGATAACAAGCAGTCATAAATCACAGAGTTCACTGGTAGCCTAGCCTAGAGAACATATGTGGCCTGAATATAGTCTGTATTCAGGAATGTCATGGGCAGAACAATGTCATTCTGGAGAAAGAAGATATTGATTTGGGGGATGGTCACTGATGTATGATTAAAGGATGTGAGAATGATCAGGAAATCCTGATTTATCAGGAAAAATTGCATGAGAGAAGTGACAGACATTAATGTACAGTCTATAATTATGTTGGGTGTCTTTCTGAATAACAAGCCTGTTCTCCAAACTGAACCAGATGCATTGAACCGCATATCCTGGGCAGATAGCTTTTAAAAAGAGTTCACATTCAAAAAGGTAGCTTCAATTTCACAGTTGCCCATTGTATTGCCCAATAAATAACTTACTTAGCTAGCTTACTACTACTACTACTACTACTACTACTACAACTACAAAACACCGACAAGGCACATCCTTGACAAATACGACTTTTATTATTAGTTCGTTAACTGATTATCACATGTATGCATTAAATGACTGGAATAATCTTGTAAGAGTAAACAGTTCTAGGCTACTGTTAGCCGACAGGCTAGTTAGCTAGCTAACTACCATCATCAGATTGTTTTCCATGATCAGTCCTTAAGGCTTACGTTACCTCCGAGATGTCATATTTTTTCAAGCCTTATTTCCTCGCGCTGGCGTTAGTTCCTACAACTTGCTGGCTTTTCCAACTATTGTGGTTTTCTTCCGCAGTCTACCCCCAGCGAAAATGCCTCATAAGGTCCAGACCCCGCTCCAAACGGGCACAAAAGATGGACATTGGTTGGAAATTTTTCACAACAACAAAAAATACCCTAGGCCTCGGCCCCGGAGACTTCAGAACGAGTCGACTGTTGAAACGTCACCAGACACGCGACACAACATATATTTTCCGTTTGCGCACGCACTGTAGGGGGAATGGATGGCCAATTTTTAAATCGCTTAGTTTTGTGAAAATATGACCCTCGCTACTACCCGTTTATATCCTTACGTGGCAGTCTACCTGAAAGCTAGCCTGCTAGCAAGAAAGTTTCCAATCTCACTCTCTATAAATTGTTCTGAGCCTCCTGATACGATACATGTGCACTTTTAGGGTGGGTTTGAAATCGTGGGAATACAGACAATCTACAATCGTTACGTAACGCTAGCTAAAACATTAACATGTTCACTGCGTCAGAGATCGTTGTCCTTTTTGGGGTCTTGTTCTCCACAGCGTCCGGCTACTTTGTTAGCATAGACGCTCATGCCGATGAGTGCTTCCACGAGAGGGTCAACTCAGGAACCAAGATGGGCCTAATGTTTGAAGTTGCCGAGGGAGGTTTTTTGGACATTGACGTTGAGGTGAGATTACATTTGGTCTTTCTTATGGATTTGGTTTTTTCTTAGTATTTGGTTTCACTTGTCATTTGCGCAAAGAAGGTGGGGAGTAGCTAGCTAACGTTAGCGGATATGGCTAACTAGTTAGGTATTTAGCTTAATTGCTCACCTCAAGCCAGTCATACTTGTTGTTTTTGAATGGCTAGCTATATTTTGTATAGTTTAAAGTCAACCCACTGCCTGTTATCAATTGTTAGCTAAATTGGTAAATAATTAGTAAGTGACTGATCTGTTCATGAATGATACCGCCAGGAAGTGTGTTGACTAACGTTACTAGCTGTCATTCAAACAGCTGTCAGTTTAACAGAACTTGAGAAACAGTCCCTCCTTCCATTTCTTTAACAGTACTGCTCCACCACATGCATTCACCACCAGATAGTTGAGAATTGTTGTAATGCAAATGAGATCCATCTTTTTAGTGGGTTTCAAAGGTATCCAATATATAAAGTGTTTGCTACCATGTGGTGCAGACCACCCCGATCCCCCAACCACTAAATGAAATATATATTTGTTGCTACAATGGTCCAGAATATTTTTTCACTCTTGGTTAGAATTACAGCACACCACAACAATGTTGCACCATGAGTTGTCAAATATTTGTATGATATTGTCTCTTATGTAGATAACAGGACCTGATGACAAGCAGATCTACAAAGGAGACAGAGAGTCCAGTGGGAAATACTCTGTAGCAGCTCACATGGACGGGACATACAAGTTCTGCTTCAGCAACAAGATGTCCACCATGACACCAAAGATCATCATGTTCACCATCGACATCGGAGAGGCACCCAAAGGACAGGACATGGAGACGGAAGGTAAGCTTTATTTGTGTGTGTGAATTAAGCTCTATTAATAATTTGTTAATTTCTTTAACGGATGATCACCTCTGTTTTCACATATTATTCCTCTTTTCTTTATGATGCTATTGTTCTCTTTCTCTCCATCCTCTTGACTGTGCTGGACTGTTTTCCCCTTCCCCCAGGTGGAGAGAGTTGGGATGGTAGGGTTCAGGCCTCATCTGAAGCTATGTTTGCCCAAATGCATTCGGTTTTCTCTAACCTAAGTTGAATGGGTTTTCTAGTGGAATCTAATGTTCACAAATCACCACTTAGTTACGGTAGTACATGTTGCCTGGGAATGATGTGAGAAATCTGTCTTAAAAAAAATAACTCACAATTTATAGATGCTGGAATATGTTGTGTGCATGATTTCATGCATTCAATACAGGGACTAATAGTGTTCTTTTGTGGAGTGTTTTAACGTGCTCAGTGTAACACACACGTAATTTTCACTAGAATGTTGTTGAGTCTATGCTGATCCTGATTGGTTGGTTGTGTGTTCTGTTACAGCCCACCAGAACAAGCTGGAGGAGATGATCAATGAGCTGGCGGTTGCCATGACAGCAGTCAAGCATGAGCAGGAGTACATGGAGGTCCGGGAGAGGATACACAGAGCCAGTGAGTTACACACACCACATATGAAACTGCATGTGAAAGCAAATGGTGTCGGAATGTACTGTGGTTAAGTACCCATTCACTTTATTGTTATGCGTGTGCTGCAGTGTCAGTACTGACAGCCAGTCTTGAACTTAAGTCATGGTTATCTTTCCATCCAGTCAATGACAACACGAACAGCAGGGTGGTTCTCTGGTCGTTCTTCGAGGCCTTGGTCCTGGTGGCCATGACTTTGGGACAGATCTACTACCTGAAGAGGTTCTTCGAAGTGCGGCGAGTGGTGTAACACCTAAAACCTTCCCCCTGCGACTTCCTGTTCCACTGTTGTCTCCAGCACAGAGATGCCGAATCAGTCACACCTTGAAATAAGACTGGCAGATTTCAGTAAATGTCTGAGTACAAATTGGATCTCTTATGTTTTTTTTACCCTGTTACCCCTTTGTTCCCATCATTATCGATGTGCTTGTTACTGTCGTGCGTTTTGAACTCAAGGCTTTTCAAAGATCTTAGGTTTGATGTCTGATTTTCAACTTTGATTTTCTCATCACTGAGGAAGCAAATGATTTGTTATGGATTACTCCATGCAGCTTGATCAACTGCGTGATCAGCCATACATTAGCTAGCGAGGTTGTATGTCTGCCTGTCTGTATCTGGTCAGTGGATGGGCTGTATAAAGTAACAAAACCAAGACATGTATTCGAGAGATGCACACTGATAGTTAAGCAATGATGACAGTACCAGTGAAGAATGTATCCCATATTTGACCCATTGTTTGGACCCCTTTGCAAATGATCTGACAAAGTCGTTTATATTAAGTTTGCAGAATGCATCCGCTCAAGGTGAGATACTTGGGGCTTGTTCAGGAGAGTGAAATGTCCCAGAACGTTCAAGTAGAAATGTATTGTGCAAAATAGACATGACTCTAGAATAAAGAATTGTCTGCTTTATAGATCATATTTCTATCTGCAACTTTCAGAATTTTGCATCCTGCTGAATATCTGAAAGCAGATGTTTTAGCTCTTGTTGCTGTTGAGTTATACATATATAGATCCATGGCACATAATAATTCTGAATGTTTGTGTATGGGATGTGGAGGGAAAACCTTTTTACTCCCGTTACACCACAGATTTGTTATAGTAGGACAGCCGTCCTCAATCCTGGCTCTGGGGATCCACTGGGTGTGCAGGGTTTTGTTGTAGCTCATCACTAACACACCTGATGCAAATAATAATTTAACCCTGGATTCGTTGATTCAGGATTGTTACAGCTGGGCTGGAACAAAACCCTGGACCCCTGTAGGTGTAGATAATCAGGAATTAAGAACACTGTAATATATTATGGGTGGGGGTCTGAAACTATGTTATGATTGCTGAGGCTAGGTAGTTGCCTCTACTTTTTTAGACTGGTTGTAATTTTTGGGTTGGTCTTTAATTTCATACCTTTTAGTTTTCTGATGCATATTCAGTGGGGTGCAACATTCAGAATGTAGAAATGTTTATGTATAGAATGGACATGCCTTTTTATTCCACATGTTAGAGGATGAATTGTAGATATAGCCTGTCTAATCTATACACTACATATCTATCTGCAACACCATAAATGTTGCATCTTACTGAATATGCCTCAGTCTGTTTTGTACTTTACGTGATCTGATTAGCTCAGGCACAACTGTCACCATGAGACTGGAGTGACTGCTGAGGAGAAATAAGATCAAGTGACGTCAATGAAATTCTGCTAACTGGGTCTGTAAACTTTAAGAAAGATGCTTGTCTGTGGATCCAGGTTTAATAAAACAAAAGTGATACTTTAAAATGCTGTTAAATTTTTGATTGTCTTGCAATTAATTTATTGGTTAAACAATATGTTTACAGCTATTGAGGTGTGGGGTTATGCAGAGCCGCCGGGCACCCCTCTTTGGCCCGTGACATTCACAGCAAAAGCGTCCTTCTCAAATCAAACCGTGTGTGCCACTAGGTCATGTTTTCAAGGCAGCATGGTGCGTCGTCCAGAAATATCTCTTTTCCATAAACTATCTTTGAATTGTCAAAGCAGTTATTGGGAAGGCAGATATCAAAAACAATCACTTTTGCATGTGAAAACACAGAATCCTGCTCAATGACCTTTTATATATGAAGATCCTACTCATTTGTGTTAAAGAGCATGTGGAAGCTATTTCTTAATGCCAAAACACATAATAGTAACTTAGAGCACCCCAAGGAAGCATTCTCAAATTAAACTCTTCAATATTTGTTCTAAAAGTTGAGTTTGGGGTTTTCCCCAATTCTGCTCTGACTTTGGAAACAATCCCACAAATCAAATTTTATTGGTCACATATACGTGATTAGCCAATGTTATTGCGGGTGTAGTGAAAGGCTTGTGCTTCTAGCTCTGACAGTGCAGTAATGTCTAACAATTTACACAACATATACCCAATGCACACAAATCTAAGTGGGAATGAATTAAGACTACATACATATGGACGAGCAATGTCAGAGTGGAATGGACTAAGATACAGTAGAATAGTATAGAATACAGTGTATACATATGAGAAGAGTAATGCCAGATATATGTATACATATGAGATGAGTAATGCCAGATATGTAAACATTAAAGTGACTAGTGTTCCATTTATTAAAGTGGCCGGTGATTTCAAGTCTATGTAGAGTTGAAGTCGGAATATTACATACACCTTAGCCAAATACATTCAAACTCAGTTTTTCACAATTCCTGACATTTAATCCTAGTAAAAGTTCCCTATCTTAGGTCAGTTAGGATCACCACTTTATTTTAAGAGTGTGAAATGTCAGAATAATAGAGAGAATGATTTAAGTTTTAATTTCTTTCATCACATTCCCAGTGGGTCAGAAGTTTACATTCAATTAGTATTTGGTAGCGTTGCCTTTAAATTGTTTAACTTGGGTCAAGCATTTCAGGTAGCCTTCCAAAAGCTTCCCACAATACGTTAGGTGGTGTAACTGAGTCAGGTTTGTAGGCCTCCTTGCTCGCACATGCTTTTTCAGTTCTGCCCACAAATTTTCTATCGGGTTGAGGTCAGGGCTTTGTGATGGCCACTCCAATACCTTGACTTTGTTGTCCTTTAGCCATTTTGCCACAACTTTGGAAGAATGCTTGGGGTCATTGTCCCTTTGGACGACTCATTTGCGACCAAGCTTTAACTTCCTGACTGATGTCTTGAGATGTTGCTTCAATATATCCACAATAATTTTCCTCTCTCATGATGCCATCTATTTTGTGAAGTGCACCAGTCCCTCCTGCAGCAAAATACCCCACAACATGATGCTGCCACCCTTGTGCTTCACGGTTGGGATGGTGTTCTTCGGCTTGCAAGCCTCCCCCTTTTTCCTCCAAACATAATGATGATCATTATGGCCAAACAGTTCTATTTTTGTTTCATCAGTCCAGAGGACATTTCTCCAAAAAGTACGGTCTTTGTCCCCATGTGCAGTTGCAAACCGTAGTCTGGCTTTTTTATGGCGGGTTTTGGAGCAGTGGCTTCTTCCTTGCTGAGCGGCCTTTCAGGTTATGTTGATATAGGACTCTTTTACTGTGGATATAGATACTTTTGTACCTGTTTCCTCCAGCATCTTCACAAGGTCCGTTGCTGTTGTTCTGGGATTGATTTGCACTTTTCGCACCAAAGTACGTTAATCTCTAGGAGACAGAACGCATCTCCTTCCTGAGCGGTATGACGGCTGTGTGGTCCCATGGTGTTTATACTTGCATACTATCGTTTGTACAGATGAACGTGGTACCTTCAGGCGTTTGGAAATTGCTCCCAAGGATGAATCAGACTGATGGAGGTCTACACATTTTTTTCTGAGGTCTTGGCTGATTTCTTTTGATTTTCCCATGATATCAAGCAGAGGCACTGAGATTGAAGGTAGGCCTTGAAATACATCCACAGGTACACCTCCAATTGACTCAAATTATGTCAATCATCCTATCAGAAGCTTCTAAAGCCATGACATCATTTTCTGGAATTTTCAAGCTGTTTAAAGGCACAGTCAACTTAGTGTATGTAAACTTCTGACCCACTGGAATTGTGATACAGTGAATTATAAGTGAATTAATCTGTCTGTAAACAATTGTTGGAAAAATTACTTGTATCATGTACAAAGTAGATTTCCTAACCGACTTGCCAAAACTATAGTTTGTGAACAAGAAATTTGTGGAATGGTTGAAAAACGAGTTTTAATGTCATGAGATATATGACACTATGTACTTATTTAGGTATTCTGTGAGTATATATTGCAATATACATTTATTTTTAAATACATTATTTAAATAAAAGAGTGTACTGTAGCTTTGATATTCTGTAGACACGCATTAATGTATTTCATCAGAAGGATGATCTACCCCTGAATGCTGATTGGTGTCTGAGTATTCTTCAACAGGGATGGTGATGGTTGCTGCTGTCACAAGTGCCCCAACACACTGCACCCCTTGACTATTAGCAACATAATTATCTGATTTGTGTCTGACTTTGAAGGTGTAGTTGGCATCGTAGATGTCACTGTTAACAAATAAATGGTGTGCACTGGACTGTGCATGTCCACTCTCAACCATTTCAGCTGCTATCTCCTGACATTGTTCATGTATGTCCTTGCACATCCTCTTCCTGTAGCACAGCTGTGCTAGATGCAGATTTTTGCACTGCAGAAAATGGTACGGTATGAATTCATCCACAATATTATCAGCACAGGCAATATTTTTTGCATGCGTGCTTCTGAATGTCTGATAATTGTGTGATGTGTTGCCTTACATTAAGGAAGACATGTAGAATAATATAGTCTTTAATGCAGGATGAATCAGACAAATTAAGTCACTTTAATAGGTATAACATATATTATTAGACACCACTCAGGCTTTATGAAATTGAACTATAGCGTGTGACAGATCTATTCCTGCAAGCTATGTGGGAGTGTTTTTGTGTTATTTCTCATTCTTCTCCCTTCAGGGCAGCTGTGCATTGGGAGACATGTTTTACCACCAGGAGTCAGTCTGAACTAGCCTCAGTGAAATGTGTTACTGCAGCTAGACATCACATTCTGAAAGGGATATTATTCTTACCACCACTACATGGAAATGGACAGGAGCAGTGCAGAAAAACGTCCTGGTTTGAGGAAGGGATTTTGCAGGTGGTCCGTCTTCCCACTTGATGTGACTATCCCATCCCTCTGTGTACATGATGGCTGCTTTCTCTTCAGCTGATTTTTGAGTGTTCGTCAACCTTCCTGTTCTTTGCAGACCATCGACATACCTTGAACAGAGGTTAATATACAGAGTACAGTCGTGGCCAAAAGCTTTGAGACTTTGAGATGGACACAAAGATACATTTTCACAAAGTCTGCTGCCTCAGTTTGTATGATGGCAATTTGCATATACTCCAGAATGTTATTAAGAGTGATCAGATGAATTGCAATTAATTGCAAAGTCCCTCTTTGACATGCAAATGAACTGAATCGCCCAAAAACATTTCCACTGCATTTCAGCCCTGCCACAAAAGGACCAGCTGACATCATGTCAGTGATTCTCTGGTTAACACAGGTGTGAGTGTTGACGAGGACAAGGCTGGAGATCACTCTGTCATGCTGATTGAGTTTGAATAATAGACTGGAAGCTTCAAAAGGAGGGTGGTGCTTGGAATCATTGTTCTTCCTCTGTCAATCATGGTTACCTGCAAGGAAACACATGCCGTCATCATTGCTTTGCACAAAAAGGGCTTCACAGGCAAGGATATTGCTGCCAGTAAGATTGCACTTAAATCAACCATTTATCAGATCAACAAGAACTTCAAAGAGAGCGGTTCAATTGTTGTGAAGAAGGCTTCAGGGAGCCCAAGAAAGTCCAGCAAGCGCCAGGACCGTCTCCTAAAGTTGATTCAGCTGCGGGATCGGGGCACCACTTGTACAGAGCTTGCTCAGGAATGGCAGCAGACAGGTGTGAGTGAATCTGCACGCACAGTGAAGCGAAGACTTTTGGAGGATGACCTGGTGTCAAGAAGGGCAGCAAAGAATCCACTTCTCTCCAGCAAAAACATCAGGGACAGACTGATATTCCTCAAAAGGTACAGGGATTGGACTGCTGAAGACTGGGGTAAAGTCATTTTCTCTGATGAATCCCCTTTGCGATTGTTTGAGGCATCCGGAAAAAAGCTTGTCTGGAGGAGACAAGGTGAGCTCTACCGTCAGTCCTGTGTCATGCCAACTGTAAAGCATCCTGAGACCATTCATGTGTGGGGTTGCTTCTCAGCCAAGGGAGTGGGCTCACTCACAAAAAGAACACATCCATGAATAAAGAATGGTACCAATACATCCTCCGAGAGCAACTTCTCCCAACCATCCAGGAACAGTTTGGTGACGAAGAATGCCTTTTCCAGCATGATGGAGCACCTTGCTATAAGGAAAAAGTGATAACTAAGTGGCTCGGGGAACAAAACATCGATATTTTGGGTCCATGGCCAGGAAACTCCCCAGACCTTAATCCCATTGAGAACTTGTGGTCAATCCTCAAGAGGCGGGTGGACAAACAAAACCCCACAAATTCTGACAAACTCCAAGTATTGATTATGCAAGAATGGGCTGCCATCAGTCAGGATGTGGCCCAGACGTTAATTGACAGCATGCCAGGGCGGATTGCAGAGGTCTTGAAAAAGAAGGGTCAACACTGAAAATATTGACTCTTTGCATCAACTTCATGTAATTGTCAATAAAAGCTTTTGACACTTATGAAATGCTTGTAATTATACTTATTCCATAGTAACATCTGTATTCCATAGTATTCCATAGTAACATCTGACAAAATATCTAAAGATATCTGAAGCAGCAAATGAAAATTTATATTTGTGTCATTCTATATTTATATTTGCGCCCTGAATTTGTGCTGTTAGTACAAATAAACATAATTGCTTATTTGGTTGAAGCTAGCGAGCTATTTTACAATGAGAACAAGGTAAATTATTGGACAAGGAATTACAAATAATCTAGTATTTCAATCAGTTACATATATAAGTTCATCTTGTAGACAGGAAATGATATTTATTCGCTCTGGCCAACAGTAGCTTGTATGCTAACGTTAGCTTTTTGGTTCCCGCCGGTTGCAACCCCAGTGAACACTGTGCATTTTAGCTAGCTGCTCTCCGTTATTAACTATGTAAAATTACAATCAATAATATTAATCGTGTAAGCACATGGAAATACTTTTTAGGGAATTTTTGAGGTATTTATTTCATAATTTAAAAGTGTCTGGCAGTGAGTGACAGACTGTGAAAATCAATCTCCCATGATTCCGTAGTACCGGAACTGACGTTTTATCATTTGTACCGGAACTGACCGATGTGTTTGTTCTTATTATATCTGTGGTTGTGTTGAATACCGCATACAACTTAAAATAAACAATTACTCTGTACAGAATACATAACATACAGTGGCGATTTTAACATGTAAAAAATCTTGGTGGAGCAAAAAAACAAAAATGGGTGGGATGCATACCAGCAAAGCCACTACATACCTCTAAACAATACATTAATTGCACTATAACGGTGACAAACTCTACATAAAACTGTCCCAACAGCAGAGTCCCAACACCTTACCACTGCTACGTCTGGCTCCGCGGAGCCTTCTCTGGCAGCAAAATAATTCATTCAGCCACATTTAGTTCTTTAAAGAAAACATAGCTGATATGGCTGACTTGCTTAAACAAATGTGGTTTCTACTGACAATTGAGATTTACAAACTATGGCATAAGGGGATGGCAAGCGGATAAGCAGCAATCCATAATTTCGATTAAGACATTAATGAGCGAGTTAGGACAGACGTAGTCAGTATAACTATTTGTTCAGCACTTTTCAAATGTACAGCGACAGAATTCAGAACATGGTCAGTTCTTACAGTGTTCTCCTTGTACACCAAGTCAGAACCGTAGGATAAGTAAATGAGGGATATGAGCAGAAAATGAAAGCTCTTACAATATTCAATGATTACATTTCTCAAAAACAGGTTAAATGCTACATGTACACCACAAAGTCAGAAAAGTGGGCAAAATTAAGAGGTGAAAATAGACCGAATTATTAGGGTGAGGCACATGGGCTACTAACAGCTTGCTACACAACATACACATAGTATTACTTTCTTACAGGATACATATCTCCCTAGCATATTACAGAATTTATGCAGCAGCATAGAAGACATTTTTGTGCTGTGCTCACTTGAACAGGAAGATGGCACAGTGGTCCTTCGTGGGCAAATTTTGTCATCAAAGTCTGGCATTCTCTGGATTTGTGGTGCTTTCAAGACAACTGGGAACTCAACAAAAAAAAATGTTGAATCATGATGACATCAGTGCTCTTCAGGTCGTAGCTCTAGAAAGAGGCCTGAGTTCTGGATTTACAATTCCGAGTCGGATGAAAGTTCAAAACTTATTTTCCCAGTTGTAGCTCGTTTTTCCCAGGTTCCCAGTTGTCTTGAACTCACTAAAGTCAGATTTTGAAGAACTGAGTTAACAGTTGTTTTGAGCTTGGCACAAATCATGCTTCATTAGCAGCATGGCCAATGTTGAATGTTAATCATTTTAAACTAGGAAAAGACACCCTTAATTTTAGACTTGGGACCACACACCCACTCCACTGAATAGCAGGCTAGTGATTGCTTTGCAATGCTTGCAGTTAGCCACGGATTCCCTCCAAACCACTCATTGTTGAATTTACAATTTCTAACTTGTTGTGTAATGTTTATGTCCAGTGGCCGATGAGCCCCGAAATGTTTTATCTATAATTTCTCTTCATTATTTCTCTTCATATGTCAAGATTAAAAAGCATTTGCCAATAGATTGTTGACTTGATTCGTGATGATGACTGCTAGGTAAGATTTTGAAAGTATGATGTTGACATAAACTGAGCTAGGCTGAAACACCTGCATTTTGGAGCTGCCTTACTCAAGTAAACAGAAAAGAGGTACACAGGTACACCTCCAATTGACTCAAATTATGTCAAATTATGTCAATTAGCCTATCAGAAGTTTCTAAAGCCATGACATAATTTTCTGGAATTTTCCAAACTTTTTAAGGGCACAGTCAATTTAGCATATGTAAACTTCTGACCCACTGGAATTGTGATGCAATGAGTTATAAGTGAAATAATCTGTCTGTAAACAATTGTTGGAAAAATTACTTGCGTCATTCACTAAGTAGATGTCATAACGAACTTGACAAAGCTATAGTTTGTTAACAAGAAATTCATGTAGTGGTTGAAAAACAAGTTTTAATGACTCCAACCTAAGTGTATGTTTCTCACACTCCATTGGCCCTGGGAGAAATGCTCTGACTCTGTAGTTAATATATATATATTTTTTTAAATAATTTTTATTTTCATTTTACATTCAAATAAAATTACAAATTCAGTGCATTACATTGAACATAACATGGATTCATAAAAACAGTATCAAAAAGTACCGTAACAATAGCAAAACGTATTAGGCCTACATCTCCAAAAACAATACAAACAATTCTATAAATACAAACATATACATATGCCAAAGTGAACTCTGAATAAACCTCAGTGTATATCAAATAGGTACTTAGCCTACATTTAAATTATACTTATGTAATACAATTATATATAAGCTATAAAAACGTTTACAATGAAGGGTAAATCCCTTTCCATCTCTGTTTAACTGATACAATACCCCACTTATCTATTTCGAATTGTATTCTCTTCCAAATGTCCTGTTTTATAAATTTAACCAATCCCGTCGGTGACCACTTGAGGGTGTCATTGACCGCACCACATCTGGCCTCCCAAAGTTTGGTCTTGATAAGGGACACCAGAGTCACTAATGCTAATAATTGCACCCTTTCCACATTTTTTATTTCAAGTTTGGCTACCCCTTCATAATCAATGTTTTTTTAAATCTCAAAAAATAGTTACATTTTTTTCCAAACTAATTGAGCAAAAGAACATTCCCATAAAACATGGGGAATTGTTTCAATTGCGAAACAAAATTTATTTAGGGTCAAATTATGTCGTGTAATGTTGAACGGACCGGAAGACGTCTGTGTAAAACAAGCCAATTAAAATCTTTCAGTCTGTTGTCTAAACCTTTTACTTGTGTCCGTAGCCAGGTGGAAGTCGATATTGGTAATCGGTCTCTAGGACGACAATTTTCTATTAATTTCGCGTATAGCAATCTGTGGTTGATTACATTTTACTTTGCAGACAGGGGTTTTCCTTGCCCATTCCACTATTTTCTTAAAATGTAATGGGATAATTTCAGTTTACTATTATCCCACTCCACCATGAACCTTAACGGTACTGACAGCCAGAATTTGATTAAAATGTGACATTTGTGTACAGAAGACGACAAAAGAAAACGTTTGAATAGAACAACGCATCTAGCTTGAGAGAAATATGAGGGAAATCCCTTCCACCAGCCTCTATAGGCTGGTACATCCGATCTCTACGGATGTACTCATGTCCCCCCCAAAAGAAAGTAAACAGTGCCCGTATGAAATTTTTTCTGAGAGACACCGGCATGGGAAACACATAGGCAAGGTGAAGTAATGAAGGCAGAATGTCCGCCTTCAGCACTAACACCTTCCCACTAAAAGATAGTCGCCTCACTTTCCACAGTCCCAATCTTTTATTAAGCGATAATAGTTTCTCTTTCCAATTAAACATGTCATCTTTAATTTCATTTCCGAAAGATATGCCGAGCACTACCATTGGTCCTGTGCACACAGTCAAACCACATAACTGATCAGTTCTCCATTTCCACTGTCCCATATTTTATTTCTGTTTTATTCTTGTTTATCTTCGACCCAGAGGCAACAGAGAATTCATAAATGACTTTGATGGGCTCTTTCAAACTCAGGTCGTCCTGTAAATATAAAACTGTCGTCCGCATATTGCGAAATTTTTAGAATATCCCCTCCAGGTAAAATGATGTCTTTGATGTTGTAATTTGTCCTAATTGCGCATACGAAAGGTTCAATATATAAAACATACAATAGAGCAGATAGAGGGTCCCCCTGTCTGACACGTCGTAATTGCTTGATAACATTTCCAATATTCCCATTAATATTTACCCTGCTACCCACATTACTATAAAGAATTTTTACCCATTTCATAAAATTATTTCCAAAACCAAATTTTCCCATAACTCTAAATAAAAACTCATGGTTTACAATGTCAAAAGCTTTTTCCTGGTCCAAATTCACAGTAATAGCCGGCAGGTGCCTTTCCTCTAAATATGCTTGAACGTCTCTGTGCAATTGCAAGTTCCAGAACCAAATATACCTCTAAACACTTCCAACAGATGACATCCAATTAGTTAATATACCCCAACTGCACCTGAGTAGGGAGAGACTCCATATCAAAAAACAAAAGAACAGATAGACTCTTTACTTTTTCACCACACGATTCATCCGACGTGCTTCAATCATTCCAGGAATATTTTTAATCTCTTCAAAATCGATTTCCCACGAGACGCCAGATATAACCCCATTGAGCGGTGCCCTGTTCCAAAGAGACGCACATGACACTTCAAATTTATCAAATTGGTTAAAACACAACGCACATTCGTTCTGATCGGCAGAAGCACTAATAATCCCGCCTCTCGTAATCCTCACAACCTTCACTTTACCCAGCACTCTCTACACCAGTTTGGACAACTCAAATGATTTCTTCAAGATTGGTACTCTGCTCAGCTGCTCCTCATTAACAATTTGGGGTGGCAGGTAGCCTAGTGGTTAGAGCGTTGGGCCGGTAACCGAAAGGTTGCTGGATTGAATCACGGAGTTGACAAAGTTAAAAAAACTGTCCTTCTGCCCCTGAACAAGGCAGTTAACCCACTGTTCCCCGGTAGGCCGTCATTGTAAATAAGAATTTGTTCTTAACTGACTTGCCTAGTTAAATAAAGGTTAAAAACAAAAAACGAACACCTACTAGATACGAAGGGACATTCTCATCACATACAGTACTTCGCTCTGTTTTCCATTCTTTTGGACAATACTCCAATTCTCCTTGATTCTACTGTCATTGTATTCAGAATCCACTTCTTCATCCCCTTCCGCCGTCTTTCGTTCGACCGAATCCAATCGTTAGCGATCTCAACAGTGATGGACATTACACACAGCACCCCATCTACGTGCGTTGTGGGGGGTGCTTCTTTGAAATTTAACATCCATTCCAAATTCTCGAGAGCTGTGTGTGACAATGACGTGATTTTGGAGGTCTGGCAACGCGAGACTAATCTATGGGTAACAGGGTTGTATTTGCATTTTGTATTTATTATGGATCCCCATTAGCTGTTGCCAAGGCAGCACCTACTCTTTCTGGGGACCTGCAAAATTAAGGCAGTTATACAATTTTAAAAACATTACAAAACAATCATTACAGAAGTCACAACACACTAAGTGTGTGCCCTCAGGCCCATACTCCACTACCACATATCTACAACGCAAAATCCATGTGGTATGTTATCATGTGTGTGTATGCATGTGTTTGTGCCTATGTTTGTGTTACTTCACAGACCCCACAAGGTGTATTTTTACCTGCTTTTTAAATCTGATTCTACTGCTTGCATCAGTTACATGATGTGGAAAAGAGTTCCCTGTAGTCATGGCTCTATGTAGTACTGTGCACCTCCCATAGTCTGTTCTGGACTTGGGGACTGTGAAGAGACCTCTTGTGGTATGTCCTGTGGGGTTTGCATGGGTGTCCGAGCTGTGTGCTAGTATTTTAAACAGACAGCTCGGTACCTTCATTATGTCAACACCTCTTACAAAACAAGTAGTGATGAAGTCAATGTCTCTTCCACTTTGAGCCATGAGAGATTGACATGCATGTCATTGATGCTAGCTCTCCGTGTACTTTTAAGGGCCAGCCGTGCAGACCTGTTCTGAGCCAACTGCAATTTTCCCAAGTGCCTCTTTGTGGCAGCTAACCACACTACTGAACAGTAGTCCAGGTGCAACCTGTTTTCCACCACCAACCTGTTTTCCACCACAAAACACTAGAAAATGGCCAAAAAGAGTAGAACCAGCTCACCTGCTTTTACACTATGATTTGACTATTAGATGTTTGTTTCTTTTGAAATAAATATAAAAAAAGGAATAGTTTCACTATATTAAAACTTTAAAACAAGAGTTCAGTTCAAGAAACAGGTTTAACCTTAAAATGAGGGAAAGACATAAATGAATCAATAATCACATGATATAAATAAGAATCTTCAGAAATAACTTTGTCAAAGCAACAAAATAACTAAGTCTTTACAAGGATGGTGAAAACTTTGGGGGGGGAGTTAAAATCTACCTAGAAGTCACACAGGGTGCACGGAGGGACATGTCAAAACACTGAATTGGCACTTTAGCAAGTCTTTCTTAAATCAGATTTTTTGAAAGTCTTTATTCTTCAAATTCTGATTAATTGAATTCTCCATGTGGTCTATATTCAAGGGCACTTCATTTCATATAACAGTCTCTTAAAATGCAATATTGGTGCATCATTTCTACTATACATATCAAAGTACGCAAAAGGCACACATTTTGTGAAACGCCCCAGTACACGTTAAGTTCTGCCCGTTGGACATTGCAATGCTCTCGTCAAGTTTGTTTGTTTATTTGTCATATGCACATGAAAGACATGGAGTCACTTCAGTACATCACCAATAATGTATAGTGTTTGTAGTCATTAAATGCGTTTAAATGTATGTTAGTGCTTTTGGTATGTGTCAAGTACAATAAAAAAGCATTTTGACATAACATATTGTAGCAGTGGCAGCCTATTAGAAGACTTGGTGGTGTGGTTTGTTGAGGGTGTGGTTTTGTCTTAGTGCTTTTTGGCCACCAATTATGCCAGTTATTTTTTTATTTTATTATTTAACCTTTATTTATACAGGTTTTTCTCATTGAGATAAAATATATTTATCAAGAGAGACCTGGTCCAACAACATAATGTGTTATTTTGTGTTATTTTGATTAGGTTAAGTGTGTATTCTGTCAGTTGTGCAGTCTTAATGAGACTGACATTAGTGCATGTGATACCAAAGAGCCTTCTAAAGGTTAATTGTTAAGACAATCACCATTTTGTAACATTATCATATGGAGAAAAAAAGTGATATTTTAATTGAAGTGGACGATGCGGATGATACACAGCCGTACTCTTCGATGAAAAATTGGGAAGCCCCAAATTGCCCTCCCTGGAAGCCTGTGTTTCAGACATAGGGAAGTGGATGGCGGCAAATGTTTTACTTTTTAAACGCGGATAAAACAGATGCTAGTTCTTGGTCCCAAGAAACAAAGAGATTTTCTGTTGGATCTGACAATTAATCTTGATGGTTGTACAGTCGTCTCAAATAAAACTGTGAAGGACCTACTCTGGACCCTGATCTCTCTTTTGATGAACATATTAGGAATATTTAAAGGACAGCTTTTTTCCATCTTCGTAACATCTGAAAGTTTTTGTCCAAAAATGATGCAGAAAAGCAAATTCATGCTTTTGTCACTTCTAGATTGAACTACTGCAATACAATACTTTCCGGCTACTCGGATAAAGCACTAAATAAACGTCAGTCAGTGCTAAACACAGCTGCTAGAATCTTGACTAGAACCAAAAAATGTGATCATATTACTCCAGTGCTAGCCTCTCTATACTGGCTTCCTGTTAAGGCTAGGGCTGATTTCAAGATTTTACTGCTAACCAACAAAGCACTACATGAACTTGTTCCTACCTATGTCTCCGATTTGGTCCTGCGGTACATACCTACGCGTACGCTAAGGTCACAAGACGCAGGCCTCCTTATTATCCCTAGAATGTCTAAGCAAACAGCTGGAGGCTTATGGAATGGTCTGCCTTTAAGTCTTTATTGAAGACTCATCTCTTCATTAGGTCCTATGATTGAGTGTAGTCTGGCCCAGCGGTGCGAAGGTGAACGGAAAAGCACTGGAGCCACGAACCATCCTTGTTATCTCTGCCTGGCTGGTTCCCCTCTCTCCACTGGGATTCTCTGCCTCTGACCCTATTACAGGGGCTGAATCACTGGCTTACTAGTGCTCTTCCATGCCATCTCTAGGTGGGGTGAGTCACTTTAGTGGGTTGAGTCACTGGTGTGATCTTCCTGTCCGGTTTTGCGCCCCCTCAGGTTCGTGCCGTAGGGAGATCTTTGTGGGCTATACTCGGCCTTGTCTCAGGATGGTAAGTTGGTGGTTGAAGATATCCCTCTAGTGGTGTGGGGGCTGTGCTTTGGCAAAGTGGGTGTGGTTATATCCTGCCTGTTTGGCCCTGTCCGGGGGTATCGTCGGACTGGGCCACAGTGTCTCTCGACCCCTCCTGTCTCAGCCTCCAGTATCTATGCTGCAGTAGTTTGTGTCAGGGGGGCTAGGGTCAGTCTGTTATATCTGGTGTAATTCTCCTGTCTTATCCAGTGTCCTGTGTGAATTTAAGTATGCTCAGAACCATGGTTACATGACTAACCTTTTTCTCTTTTGCTTGAGGGACTATGCTAATCACTCAAAGGGATGACAATACCAGAGTAAGTCGGCTTTTTTACTTGGGGCCCCCCCTTCCAGCATTGGGGAACATCCCACCCCCCCAAACCCCCTGCGACACGTCCATTTCTATGGGCACAAGCACTGTTCATGACAAACTGTTCACACCCCTTGTTGGAGGAGAGAATCTTGCATTTTTAAAGCTTATTTCCTGCAATTCTACACATTTTGCCATGGGGTGCAAAGAACATTTTGCAGTTTTAAAGCAAATTGTATTGCCATTCTATACATTTTGCCATGTATAATGTGTATTCATTTGATATTGAGTGACAAAAAAATGACAACAATATCTATGGGCTAAAAAAATGAAATATACTGAACAAAAATATAAACGCAACATGCAACATTTTAAAAGATTTTACTGAGTTAAAGTTCGTATGAGGAAATCAGCCAATTGAAATACATTCATTTGGCCCTAATCTATGGATTTCACATGACTGGGAATACAGATATGCATCTGTTGATTACAGATACCTTAAAAGAAATGGGCCTCAGGTACTCGTCACAGTATTTCTGTGCAGTCAAATTGCCATTAATAAAATGCAATTGTGTTCGTTGTCCGTATCTTATGCCTGCCCATACCATAACCCCACCGCCACCATGGGGCACTGCAAACCGCTCGCTCACACGACGCCATACATGTGGTCTGCAGTTGTGAGGCTGGTTTGACGTTCTGCCAAATTCTCTAAAATGACATTGGATGCAGTTTATGGTAGAGAAATGAACATTCAATTGTTCAACTGTTCAACTGGCAACAGCTGTGGTAGACATTCCTGCAGTCAGCATGCCAATTGCACGCTCCCTCAAAACATGAGACATTTGTGCCATTGTCTGACAAAACTGCATATTTTAGACTGGCCTTTTATTTATTATTATTTATATTTAATATTAATTTAACTAGGTAAGTCAGTTAAGAACAAATTCTTATTTACAATGACGGCCTACACCGGCCAAACCCGGATGACGCTGGGCCAATTGTGCGCCGCCCTATGGTACTCCCAATCACAGCTGGTTGTGATACAGCCTGGAATCGAACCAGGGTGCCTGTAGTGACGCCTCCAGCACTGAGATTCAGTGCCTTAGACCGCTGCACCACTCGGGTGCCCCGAGGTGATTCTGTGTCATCTAGGGCCTTTCTAGGGAGTTTTTCCTAGCCACCGTGCTTCTACACCTGTATTGCTTGCTGTTTGGGGTTTTAGGCTGGGTTTCTGTACAGCACTTTGAGATATCAGCTGATGTACGAAGGGCTAAATAAATACATTTGATTTGATTTGATCTATGCATTTTGTGAATGGTATTGGTGCCAGGGAGAGGCCAAAAGGTAACATTTGATACTCGTATGCTATTCCGTTGAATGCACAGGAAAGCACAGGAACTTCCTGTGAGTCGGGTGGATCAGTACATGGAAGTAGACATCTTTTAGGTCGACAGTGGTGAACCAGTGGCCTGGGCTGATAGCCTGTAGGATGCGGGACGACGATAGCATCTTGAATGGGAGGGGCGAAAGCCACCTGAAACCCCTCTGAAAGTTGGTGATGGCCGGCATAGGAACTGGAATCTGTACCCCTGTATTACTGTATCCAGCAAAAGCTCCTCCCATATTGCCCGATGGGCATGGGAGAAATGGCCTGAAGTTGTGGCCACACCCTTCAGGATGACTGAGGGAGCCCGTCCTTCTTCGGAGCAGAGGGACGGTGCTTGTTATGCCGCTGCCTGTGCTGGTGGTGGCACCACGGAGCCTGTTGACGTGGCTGATCAGGGGGTGGCTGGATTGTGGGAGGTTCGGAGAGAGGCAGGTGAGAGCTGAGGTCGAGACTGCAATTGTCTCTGGGTAGGGTAACGCAGGGCAGGGGGAACCATGAAAGGCTGCAGGGTCTCTCTGTCCTTCCACAGATTTTCCGTTTGGTCCAAAATGGCATCCACACCAGGACCAAAAGCTTGGCCTGGGGAGATGGGGAGCTCCATAAAGTGTTTCTTCACAGAGGATTACATCTTTGTCTGTGAGAGCCAACGCTGTCTGTGTGACGAGATGACCGCAGACAGGGCTTTGCCATTAGCACATGACATCTCAGTGTTTAAGAGGGAGAGGAGTGTGGACCCCTGAGACATTTCAGCTGTCAGCTCAGGGTCACCGTTGGTGGACAGGAAAACTATCAGACCGTGCAGGTATGCCTGCAGCAGAGTGGTCGCGTTCATGAGGCGAGCCACCATGACTAAAGTCAGCAACCCGATGAGGTCACAGAGGACAGCGGGGGACCTACCACTGATCTCCTTGTCTGGGAGTACCATTGCGGCAACAGTGGGGTCCATGACGGGGTACTGGTCCAGTACCAACTCTTCAGGTGAAGCCATGAAGGTCCAAAGCTTGTACTGGTTTGACAGATGGAACCTTGAGTTCACCTTAGCCCAAGTTTGAGTTCACCTTAGCCCATCGTGGTAGTATGGCATGAATAATCTTCTCCCTGTCTAAACAGAGAAATACAGATATGTCTTATAGAACTGATCATCTATATAACACCCCTTTAATACTACCAGATGTAAGTATAAAGTAGTTCTGTTCTCAGGGCAATATGTGAATTAAGTAATAATACATTCCATGGATACCAAAATAAATTCCACTTACAATCCCCAAAAGGTATGGATGTGCAGAGCCAAACTCAACTGACACAGTAACCGACTATGTGTGAGGAGAGTTCCTGAGAACAGACTGGCCAACTCTCGCAAGATAGTGAGGTGAGCGCCTTGAATCTCACTCTGGCAACAACTTTACAAAACCCCCTAGACAATACAAACACCCTAGACTAGACAAAAACACACAAACATCCCCCATGTCACACCCTGACCTAACTAAAATAATAAAGAAAACAAAGATAACTAAGGCCAGGGCGTGACAGTACCCCCCCCCCCCCCACCCCCCCCCCCCAAAGGTGCGGACTCCGGCCGCAAAACCTGACACAGAAGGGGAGTGTCCGGGTGGGCCTTCTTACGGCGGCGGCTCGGGTTCGGGACGTGGACCCCACTCCACCATAGTCAATACCCGCTTTGGTGGTGCCTCTGGAACGGCGACCCTTGCAGCGAGTCCCGGACTGAAGACCATCCCAGAGGGCGCCACTGGACAGAGGGGCAGCTCTGGACTGAGGGGCAGCTCCGGACTGAGGGGCAGCTCCGGACTGAAGGGCAGCTCCGGACTGGAGGGCAGCTCCGGACTGGAGGGTAGCTCATGACTGGAGGGCAGCTCATGACTGGAAGGCAGCTCATGACTGGAGGGCAGCTCATGACTGGAGGGCAGCTCATGACTGGAGGGCAGCTCATGACTGGAGGACAGCTCATGACTGGTGGGTAGCTCATGACTGGCGGGCGGTTCTGGCGGCTACTGACTGGCGGGCGGCTCTGGCGGCTCCTGACTGGCGGGCGGCTCTGGCGGCTCCTGACTGGCGGGCGGCTCTGGCGGCTCGGGACAGACGGGTGGCTCTGATGGCTCGGGACAGACGGACGGCTCTGATGGCTCGGGACTGACGGACGCTCAGATGGCGCTGGGTAGGCAGGCAGCTCAGATGGCGCTGGGCAGGCAGGCGGCTCAGATGGCGCTGGGCAGACGACTATTTGATACACTGCCGATTTTGCAGGTTTACCTACTTACAAAGCATGTAGAGGTCTATCATTTTTATCATAGGTAAACTTCAACTGTGAGAGACAAAAATCCAGATAATCGAATTGTATGATTTTTAAGTAATTCATTTGCATTTTATTGTCATGCTTTAGAACAGCCCACTGACTTCCTCTGTCACGCTTTAGAACAGCCCTCTGACTTCCTCTGTCATGCTTTAAAACAGCCCTCTGACTTCCTCTGTCATGCTTTGAACAGCCCACTGACTTCCTCTGTCCTGCTTTAGAACAGCCCACTGACTTCCTCTGTCCTGCTTTAGAACAGCCCACTGACTTCCTCTGTCCTGCTTTAGAACAGCCCACTGACTTCCTCTGTCATGCTTTAGAACAGCCCACTGACTTCCTCTGTCACGCTTTAGAACAGCCCGCTGACTTCCTCTGTCCTGCTTTAGAACAGCCCGCTGACTTCCTCTGTCCTGCTTTAGAACGCATCATGATCTCCTCTGTCCTGCTTTAGAACAGCCCACTGACTTCCTCTGTCCTGCTTTAGAACAGCCCACTGACTTCCTCTATCATGCTTTAGAACAGCCCACTGACTTCCTCTGTCATGCTTTAGAACAGCCCACTGACTTCCTCTGTCCTGCTTTAGAACAGCCCACTGACTTCCTCTGTCATGCTTTAGAACAGCCCACTGACTTCCTCTGTCCTGCTTTAGAACAGCCCACTGACTTCCTCTATCATGCTTTAGAACAGCCCACTGACTTCCTCTGTCCTGCTTTAGAACAGCCCACTGACTTCCTCTGTCCTGCTTTAGAACAGCCCGCTGACTTCCTCTGTCCTGCTTTAGAACAGCCCGCTGACTTCCTCTGTCCTGCTTTAGAACAGCCCACTGACTTCCTCTGTCATGCTTTAGAACAGCCCACTGACTTCCTCTGTCCTGCTTTAGAACAGCCCACTGACTTCCTCTGTCATGCTTTAGAACAGCCCACTGACTTCCTCTGTCCTGCTTTAGAACAGCCCACTGACTTCCTCTATCATGCTTTAGAACAGCCCGCTGACTTCCTCTGTCCTGCTTTAGAACAGCCCGCTGACTTCCTCTGTCCTGCTTTAGAACAGCCCACTGACTTCCTCTGTCCTGCTTTAGAACAGCCCACTGACTTCCTCTATCATGCTTTAGAACAGCCCACTGACTTCCTCTGTCATGCTTTAGAACAGCCCACTGACTTCCTCTGTCCTGCTTTAGAACAGCCCACTGACTTCCTCTATCATGCTTTAGAACAGCCCACTGACTTCCTCTGTCCTGCTTTAGAACAGCCCACTGACTTCCTCTGTCCTGCTTTAGAACAGCCCACTGACTTCCTCTGTCCTGCTTTAGAACAGCCCACTGACTTCCTCTGTCCTGATTTAGAACAGCCCGCTGACTTCCTCTGTCATGCTTTAGAACAGCCCACTGACTTCCTCTGTCATGCTTTAGAACAGCCCACTGACTTCCTCTGTCATGCTTTAGAACAGCCCACTGACTTCCTCTATCATGCTTTAGAACAGCCCGCTGACTTCCTCTGTCACGCTTTAGAACAGCCCACTGACTTCCTCTGTCCTGCTTTAGAACAGCCCACTGACTTCCTCTGTCCTGCTTTAGAACAGCCCACTGACTTCCTCTATCATGCTTTAGAACAGCCCGCTGACTTCCTCTGTCACGCTTTAGAACAGCCCACTGACTTCCTCTGTCCTGCTTTAGAACAGCCCACTGACTTCCTCTGTCCTGCTTTAGAACAGCCCACTGACTTCCTCTGTCACGCTTTAGAACAGCCCACTGACTTCCTCTGTCACGCTTTAGAACAGCCCACTGACTTCCTCTGTCCTGCTTTAGAACAGCCCACTGACTTCCTCTGTCATGCTTTAGAACAGCCCACTGACTTCCTCTGTCCTGCTTTAGAACAGCCCACTGACTTCCTCTGTCCTGCTTTAGAACAGCCCACTGACTTCCTCTGTCCTGCTTTAGAACGCACCCTCTTAGAGGGAGTTGATTATCTGCAAAAAATGGCAATTTCAAGGTGGCATGTTTATTCAGTCCTTTATCTGTCTTTAATGCGTGCTTCCAATCACAGAACCCTTTAATGGTAAAGGTTGAATCTAATGACGCAGACGCACTGGACCGGCAGAGGAAACAAAAGGCCATGTCACCTTGAGTACTGAATAATCTTGCCAATCTCCATTGTGGTATCGTGTATTAGCAAAAGACCGCTTCGTCCGTGAATACAATCTTACTGGAAACGTATCTAATGTCACCAGACTGGGCTTCTCAACCCCAAGGTCATCTGGGGGTGCTCCTCTGGATGTAGGTGGTTCTGGCCCTTGTGCTTTAGCATTGCTAGAAGCTGCTGCTGAGCTGGGTGGCAGCAAGGAGGCTGGTGGTGGAACTGGGAGGGGGACTCTGCTAGCTTCACGGTTGACATAGACTAGGCTAGCCAAACTCTGTGTGCTAGCCGCATTGCCATGATCGCCAGCAACTGTAGCAGTGGTTTCAATGAACGGCATTTCAGCAGCACTTGTTGCTGCTCACACGCGCATCCGCCATATGCACAAGTGTCCGGTAGCTGAGGGAATGAAAATGATGGAGGGAGTAGGAGCTAATTAGAGCCACTGACCGAGTCCTTAATAACGCTGCTGGCTTCAGAGAAAAGTGGTAGTTAGTTTTGAGTTTAAGCAATTTCACACAAAATAATAGCGAGGCATGCTAATTATGAGCCCCCTATGTTTGTTTGTTTGTCTGATTTCGAGCCTTGACATATGTAACATTTGAAATACCTCCCAAATTAACTGTTTAACTGAGGTTTCTGTCTTATAAAATAAAGGGGGGATTTTCTCATTTGAATTTAATGCTTGTTTTATAATGTAAATGTAGATGGAACATGAACTGCATCATTCAAGTCACGAAGTTGATGGGATTATTTGATCCCCTCGCCACTCTTGAAGTTACACTCTGAGTTTCGTCAGAAACACGTGAAAACGGAGGGCCCCCTGAGCGGGTAGGTAGGGGCGAGGGGCTGGTTTGGGATTCACAAATGGGATTCATTGATTGGGTGTGTTCAAGCAGTTAAGGCGCCTAGCCGAACCTCCCTTAAAAGACCTTCGCTTGAAAAACAAGAAAAAAAGGTCAATAGTACGACAACAGTACCGTTGTCAATTTTCAGACGCCGTAGCCAGTATGCACTTCCTCAAAATAGTCAGAATTAATCTAAGATAAGTCAAGAAATCGGACATTAATTTTGACATTTTGCAGAGGATATTTCAATTTTACACAAGGCGTTTGGTGCAGTACTTCTCATAGAAATGACAACAAATACTTTTAAAAAAAATCCCTACTGTTGACCAACCACCGATGAAGGGGTGTAGACTTCGGCTATTGACTTTCAGCTTGCCTCAAGAACATTTTTTGTGTACCCGAACAGCCAAAAAACCTTTACCAGTCCAAAACGAACAAAAACGTCCCAAATGTCGTCATAGTATGCACAAACTCTTCCGAACTGTTTTGTCTGGGAAGCATGCGGACGCCTTTAGGCTAACGAAGCCGACTGTAGACGAAAGTCGACGAGTGAAGTCAGGAGTAGTGCATCTGTGACAGACTAAAGTCGGACACTGTAGTGGTTTTCCAACAGCATGGCTCAGATCAACATGGCAATGTCAACATAGCTGCTATTGTTTAGAAATGTTTGTCTTTTTAATGTAAAAATAAACCTCTGTACCCCCATATTCTGGTTTTCAATCAGGTTATGGGGGTGGCAGGTAGCCTAGTCCTTAGAGCGTTGGACATTATAACCGAAAGGTTGCCAGATCGAGTCCCCGAGCTGACAAGGTACAAATCTGTCATTCTGCCCCTGAACAAGGCAGTTAACCCACTGTTCCTAGGCTGTCATTAAAAATAAGAATTGGTTCTTAAAACTTCTTATGGACAGGGGGCAGCATTTTCACGTTTGGATGAAAAGCGTGCCCAGAGTAAACGGCCTGCTACTCAGTGCCAGTTGATAATATATGCATATTATTAGTAGATTTGGATAGAAAACACTCTAAAACTGTTTGAATGATGTCTGTGAGTATAACAGAACTCATATGGCAGGCAAAAACCTGAGAAAAAATCCAACCAGGAAGTGGGAAATCTGAGGTTTGTAGTTTTTCAACTCATCGCTTATCAAATACACAGTTGGATATGGGTCATGTTGCACTTCCTAAGGCTTCCACTAGATGTCAACAGTCTTTAGAACCTTGTCTGATGCTTCTACTGTGAAGTGGGGCCGAATGAGAGGGGAATGAGTCAGAGGTCTGCCAGCAGCCACAAGCTGGTCATGCGCATTCACATGAGAGGTAGCTCCCGTTCCATTTGCTTTTCTGAAGACAAAGGAATTCTCCGGTTGGAACATTATTGAAGATTTATGTTAAAAACATCCTAAAGATTGATTCTATACTTAGTTTGACATGTTTTTACGACCTGTATATAACTTTTTGGACTTTTCATCCGTACTTTCCGCTGGACTTGCACGCGCGTCGTGAGTTTGGATTTGTTTACCAAACGTGCTAACAAAAGGAGGCATTTGGACATAAATTATGAACTTTATGGAACAAATCAAACATTTATTGTGGAACTGGGATTCCTGGGAGTGCATTCTGACAAAGATCATCAAAGGTAAGTGAATATTTATAATGCTATTTCTGACTTATGTTGACTCCAACATGGCGGATATCTTTTTGGCTTGATAGGTCTCTGAGCGCCGTACTCAGATTATTGCATGGTTTGCTTTTTCCGTAAAGTTTTTTTGAAATCTGACACAGCGGTTGCATTAAGGAGAAGCATATTTTAAAATCTGTGAATAACACTTGTATCTTTTATCAATGTTTATTATGAGTATTTCTGTGATTTGATGTGGCTCTGGGCAAATTCACGGGATGTTTTGGAGGCAAAGCCAAATGTAAACTGAGGTTTTTGGATATAAATATGAACTCGATCGAACAAAACATACATGTACTGTGTAACATGTTGTCCCGGGAGTGTCATCTTTTTATTTTATTTTATTTTTTTATTTCACCTTTATTTAACCAGGTAGGCTAGTTGAGAACAAGTTCTCATTTGCAACTGCGACCTGGCCAAGATAAAGCATAGCAGTGTGAACAGACAACAACACAGAGTTACACATGGAGTAAACAATAGACAAGTCAATAACATGGTAGAAAAAAGAGAATCTATATACAATGTGTGCAAAAGGCATGAGGTAGGCAATAAATCGAATAATTACAATTTAGCAGATTAACACTGGAGTGATAAATCATCAGATGATCATGTGCAAGAAGAGATACTGGTGTGCAAAAGAGCAGAAAAGTAAATAAATAAAAGCAGTATGGGGGTGAGGTAGGTAAATTGGGTGGGTAGTTTACAGATGGACTATGTACAGCTGCAGCGATCGGTTAGCTGCTCGGATAGCAGATTTTTAAAGTTGTTGAGGGAGATAAAAGTCTCCAACTTCAGAGATTTTTGCAATTCGTTCCAGTCGCAGGCAGCAGAGAACTGGAAGGAAAGGCGTCCAAATGAGGTTTTGGCTTTAGGGATGATCAGTGAGATACACCTGCTGGAGCGCGTGCTACGGGTGGGTGTAGCCATCGTGACCAGTGAACTGAGATAATGCGGCACTTTGCCTAGCATAGCCTTGTAGATGACCTGGAGCCAGTGGGTCTGACGACGAGCATGTAGCGAGGGCCAGCCGACTAGGGCATACAGGTCGCAGTGGTGGGTCGTATAAGGTGCTTTAGTAACAAAACGGATGGCACTGTGATAAACTGCATCCAGTTTGCTGAGTAGAGTATTGGAAGCTATTTTGTAGATGACATCGCCGAAGTCGAGGATCGGTAGGATAGTCAGTTTTACTAGGGTAAGTTTGGCGGCGTGAGTGAAGAAGGCTTTGTTCCGGAATAGAAAGCCGACTCTAGATTTGATTTTGGATTGGAGATGTTTGATATGAGTCTGGAAGGAGAGTTTGCAGTCTAGCCAGACACCTAGGTACTTATAGATGTCCACATATTCTAGGTCGGAACCGTCCAGGGTGGTGATGCTAGTCGGGCGTGCGGGTGCAGGCAGCGAACGGTTGAAAAGCATGCATTTGGTTTTACTAGCGTTTAAGAGCAGTTGGAGGCCACGGAAGGAGTGTTGTATGGCATTGAAGCTCGTTTGGAGGTTAGATAGCACAGTGTCCAGGGAAGGGCCGGAAGTATACAGAATGGTGTCGTCTGCGTAGAGGTGGATCAGGGAATCGCCCGCAGCAAGAGCAACATCATTGATGTATACAGAGAAAAGAGTCGGCCCGAGAATTGAACCCTGTGGTACCCCCATAGAGACTGCCAGAGGACCGGACAACATGCCCTCCGATTTGACACACTGAACTCTGTCTGCAAAGTAGTTGGTGAACCAGGCAAGGCAGTCATTAGAAAAACCGAGGCTATTGAGTCTGCCGATAAGAATATGGTGATTGACAGAGTCGAAAGCCTTGGCCAGGTCGATGAAGACGGCTGCACAGTAATGTCTTTTATCGATGGCGGTTATGATATCGTTTAGTACCTTGAGCGTGGCTGAGGTGCACCCATGACCGGCTCGGAAACCGGATTGCACAGCGGAGAAGGTACGGTGGGATTCGAGATGGTCAGTGATCTGTTTGTTGACTTGGCTTTCGAAGACCTTAGCTAGGCAGGTCAGGATGGATATAGGTCTGTAACAGTTTGGGTCCAGGGTGTCTCCCCCTTTGAAGAGGGGGATGACAGCGGCAGCTTTCCAATCCTTGGGGATCTCAGATGATACGAAGGAGAGGTTGAACAGGCTGCTAATAGGGGGTGCGACAATGGCAGCGGACAGTTTCAGAAATAGGGGGCCCAGATTGTCAAGCCCAGCTGATTTGTATGGGTCCAGGTTTTCCAGCTCTTTCAGAACATCTGCTATCTGGATATGGGTAAAGGAGAAGCTGGGGAGGCTTGGGCGAGTAGCAGCGGGGGGGGCGGGGCTGTTGGCCAAGGTTGGAGTCGCCAGGTGGAAGGCATGGCCAGCCATTGAGAAATGTTTGTTGAAGTTTTCGATTATCACGGACTTATCAGTGGTGACCGTGTTATCTAGCCTCAGTGCAGTGGGTAGCTGGGAGGAGGTGCTCTTGTTTTCCATGGACTTTACAGTATCCCAGAACTTTTTGGAGTTAGAGCTACAGGATGCAAATTTCTGCTTGAAAAAGCTGGCCTTTGCTTTCCTGACTGACTGCGTGTATTGGTTCCTGACTTCCCTGAACAGTTGCATATCACGGGGGCTCTTCGATGCTATTGCAGTTCGCCACAGGATGTTTTTGTGCTGGTCGAGGGCAGTCAGGTCTGGAGTGAACCAAGGGCTATATCTGTTCTTGGTTCTGCATTTTGTGAACGGAGCATGCTTGTCTAATATGGTGAGGAAGTAACTTTTAAAGAATGACCAGGCATCCTCAACTGATGGGATGAGGTCAATATCCTTCCAGGGTACCCGGGCCAGGTCGATTAGAAAGGATTGCTCGCAGAAGTGTTTCAGGGAGCGTTTGACAGTGATGAGGGGTGGTCGTTTGACCGTGGACCCGTGGCGGATACAGGCAATGAGGCAGTGATCGCTGAGATCTTGATTGAAGACAGCAGAGGTGTATTTGGAGGGCAAGTTGGTCAGGATAATGTCTATTAGGGTGCCCATGTTTACGGATTTAGGGTTGTACCTGGTGGGTTCCTTGATGATTTGTGTGAGATTGAGGGCATCAAGCTTAGATTGTAGGACTGCCGGGGTGTTAAGCATATCCCAGTTTAGGTCACCTAACAGAACAAACTCTGAAGCTAGATGGGGAGCGATCAATTCACAGATGGTGTCCAGGGCACAGCTGGGAGCTGAGGGGGGTCGGTAGCAGGCGGCAACAGTGAGAGACTTATTTCTGGAGAGATTAATTTTTAAAATTAGAAGTTCGAACTGTTTGGGCATAGACTTGGAAAGTATGACAGAACTTTGCAGGCTATCTCTACAGTAGATTGCAACTCCTCCCCCTTTGGCAGTTCTATCTTGACGGAAAGTGTTATAGTTGGGTATGGAAATCTCAGAGTTTTTGGTGGCCTTCCTAAGCCAGGATTCAGACACGGCAAGGACATCAGGGTTGGCAGAGTGTGCTAAAGCGGTGAGTAAGGCAAACTTCTGATGAAGAATATCAAAGGTTAGTGATTAATTTTATCAATATTTTCAGCTTTTTGTGACTCCTCTCTTTGGTTGGAAAATCGCTGTATGCTTTCTGTGATTAGTTGCTGACCTAACATAATGATATGTTCTGCTTTCGCCGAAAAGCTTTTTGAAATTGGACACTGTGGTTGGATTAATGAGAATTTTATCGTTAAAATACTTATATGTTTTGAAAATTGAATTATCAGATTTCTGTTGATTGAATTTGGCAATTTCATTGGCTGTTGGCGAGGGGTTCTGCTAGCGGAATGGGGTTCAATTATGGAAGTGTCACTGCAACCGTAAAGGTCCTCAATCATGTCGCCCTTGATTCTAAGCAATGTTGTGCTGCTATTTTTATTGACTTGGCCAAAGCTTTTGATACGGTAGACCATTCCATTCTTGTGGGCCGGCTAAGGAGTATTGGTGTCTCTGAGAGGTCTTTGGCTTTGTTTGCCAACTACCTCTCTCAAAGATTGCAGTGTATAATGTCAGAACATCTGCTGTCTCAGCCACTGCCTGTCACCAAAGGTGTACCGCAAGGCTCGATCCTAAGGCCCACGCTCTTCTCAATTTACATCAACATAGCTCAGGCAGTAGGAAGCTCTCGCATCCATTTATATGTAGATGATACAGTCTTATACCCAGCTGGCCCCTCTCTGGATTTTGTGGTAAGAACGCTCTACAACAAAGCTTTCTTAGTGTCCAAAAAGCTTTCTCTGCCCTTAAGCCCTTAACCTTGTTCTGAACACCTCCAAAACAAAGGTCATGTGGTTTGGTAAGAAGAATGCCTCTCTCCCCACAGGTGTGATTACTACCTCTGAGGGTTTAGAGCTTGAGGTAGTTACCTCATACAAGTACTTGGGAGTATGGCTATACGGTACATTGTCCTTCTCTCAGAACATATCAAAACTGCAGGCTAAAGTTAAATCTAGACTTGGTTTCCTCTATCGTAATCGTTCCTCTTTCACCCCAACTGCCAAACTAACCCTGATTCAGATGACCATCCTACCCATACTAGATTACGGAGACGTAATTTAGGGAAGGGTGCTCTCGAGCAGCTAGATGTTGTTTACCATTCGGCCATCAGATTTACCATCGCTCCTTACTGCACTCTATACTCCTCTTTACTCACTTTAATGCAGGGAAACTTAAATCAGTTTTACCAAATTTCTATCAGCATGCTAAATGTGCAACCAGAAGGAAAAAACTCTGGACCACCTTTACTCCACACACAGAGACGCATAGAAAGCTCTTCCTCGCCCTCCATTTGACAAATCTGACCATAATTATATCCTCCTGATTCCTGCTTACAAGCAAAAATTAAAGCAGGAAGCACCAGTGACTCGATCAACAAACAAGTGGTCAGATGAAGCAGATACTAAGTTACAGAACTGTTTTGCTATCAGAGACTGGAATATGTTCTGGGATTACTCCGATGGCATTGAGGAGTACACCACATCAGTCATTGGCTTCATCAATAAGTGCACCGAGGACGTCGTCCCTACAGCGACCGTACGTACATACCCAAACCAGAAGCCATGGATTACAGGCCATGGATTACTGCGCTAACGGCTAGAGCTGCCGCTTTCAAGGAGCGGGACTCTAACCCGGATGATTATAAGAAATCCTGCTATGCCCTCAGACGAACCATCAAACAGGCAATACAGGACTAAGATCGAATCGTACTACACCGGCTCTGGCGCTTGTAGGATGTGGCAGGGCTTGCAAACCATTACAGACTAAAAAGGGAAGCACAGCCAAGAGCTGCCCAGTGACACAAGCCTACCAGACGAGCAAAACTACTTCTATGCTCGCTTCGATGCAAATAACACTGAAACATGCATGAGAGCACAAGCTGTTCCGGAAGACTGTGTGATCACGCTCTCTGCAGCCCTTTAAGACCTTTAAACAGGTCAACATTCACAAGGCCACAGGGCCAGACAGATTACCAGGACGTGTACTGCGAGCATGCGCTGACCAATTGGCAAGTGTCTTCGCTGACATTTTCAACCTCTCACAGTCCGAGTCTGTAATACCAACATGTTTTGAGCAGACCATCATAATCCCTGAATAAGGGGACAGGGTGAGACCCACATGCAGACACAGGAGGCAGATGGTTGAGCTCCGATATTTATTATACCTAAAGGGGTAGGCAAAAGGCAGGTCAGAGACAGGCGAGAGTTCCTAAACCAGGTCAGAGTCCAACAGTACCAGGTGATAGGCAGGCTCGAGGTCAGAACAGGCAGAGTGGTCAAGCAGGCGGATTTGGCGTCAGGACAGGCAAGGGTCAAAACCAGGAGGGTTAGGAAAAAACAGAGACTGGGAAAAATAGGAGCTAGGAGAAACGCTGGTTGACGTGACAAAACAAGATGAACTGGCACAGAGAGACAGGAAACACAGGGATACATACACCGGGGACTAATGGGGAAAACAGGAGACACCTGGAGGTGGGTGGAGACAATCGCCCCCAGGTGATAAGGGTAGGTAACAACACATCCGCCGTGCTGATCCTCAACACATGTGCCCCTCGGGGGTGTGTGCTCAGTCCCCTCCTGTACTCCCTGTTCACTCATGACTGCACGGCCAGGCATGACTCCAACACCATCATTAAGTTTGCCGATGACACAAGAGTGGTAGGCCTGATCACCTACAACGATGAGATAGCCTATAGGGAGGAGGTCAGGGACCTGGCCGTGTGGTGCCAGGTCAACAACCTCTCCCTCAACGTGATCAAGACAAAGGAGATTCTTAAAGAGGACAGATTCTCATCGACGGGGCTGTAGTGGAGCATGTTGAGAGCTTCAAGTTCCTTGGTGTCCACATCACCAACAAACGAACATGGTCCAACCACACCAAGACAGTCGTGAAGAGGGTACGACAAAACTTACTCCCCCTCAGGAGAATGAAAAGATTTGGCATGGGTCCTCAGATCCTCAAAATGATCTACAGCTGCACCATTGAGAGCAACCTGACTGGTTGCATCACTGCCTGGTATGGCAACTGCTCGGCCTCCGACCTCAAGGCACTACAGAGGGTAGTGTGAACAGCCCAGTACATCACTGGGGCCAAGCTTCCTGCCATCCAGGACCTCTATACCAGGCTGTCAGAGGAAGGCCCTAAAAATTGTCAAAGACTCCAGCCACCCTAGTCATAGACTGTTTTCTCTGCTACCGCAAGGCAAGGAGTCCCAGAGTGCCAAGTCTAGGTCCAAGAGGCTTCTAAACAGCTTCTACCCTCAAGCCATAAGACTCCTGAACATCTAATCAAATGGCTACTCAGACTACCCAGACAGCTTGGAAAATTCCTGAAAATTATGTAATGGCTTTAGAAGCTTCTGATAGGCAAATTTTAATTTTATTTCACCTTTATTTAACCAGGTAGGCTAGTTGAGAACAAGTTTTTGTTTACAACTGCGACCTGGCCAAGATAAAGCATAGCAGTGCAAACAGACAACAACACAGAGTTACACATGGAGTAAACAATAAACAAGTCAATAACACAGTAGGGGGGGGGGGATTAGTCTATATACATTGTGTGCAAAAGGCATGAGGAAGTAGGCAATAAATAGGCCATAGGAGCGAATAATTACAATTTAGCAGATTAACACTGGAGTGATAAATCATCAGATGATCATGAGCAAGTAGAGATACTGGTGTGCAAAAGAGCAGAAAAGTAAATAAATAAAAACAGTAAGGGGATGAGGTAAGTAAATTGGGTGGGCTGTTTACAGATGGACTATGTACAGCTGCAGCGATCGGTTAGCTGCTCAGATAGCAGATGTTTAAAGTTGGTGAGGGAAATAAAAGTCTCCAACTTTAGCGATTTTTGCAATTCGTTCCAGTCACAGGCAGCAGAGAACTGGAAGGAAAGGCGGCCAAATGAGGTGTTGGCTTTTGGGATGATCAGTGAGATACACCTGCTGGAGCGCGTGCTACGGGTGGGTGTTGTTATCATGACCAGTGAACTGAGATAAGGCGGAACTTTACCTAGCATGGACTTATAGATGACCTGGAGCCAGTGGGTCTGGCAACGAATATGTAGCGAGGGCCAGCCGACTAGACATCATTTGAGTCAATTGGAGGTGTACCTGTGGATGTATTTCAAGGCCTACCGTCCAACTCATTGCCTCTTTGCTTGACATCATGGGAAAATCAAAAGAAATCAGCCAAAAAATTGTAGACCCCCATAAGTCTTGTTCATCCTTGGGAGCAATTTCCAAATGCCTGAAGGTACCATGTTCATCTGTACCAACAATAGCACGCAAGTATAAACACCATGTGACCACGCAGCCGTCATACCGCTCAGGAAGGAGACGCATTCTGTCTCCTAGAGATAAACGTACTTTGGTGCGAAAAGTGCAAATCAATCCCAGAACAACAGCAAAGGACCTTGTGAAGATGCTGGAGGAAACAGTTGCAAAAGTATCTATATTCACAGTAAAACAAGTCCTAAATCGACATAACCTGAAAGGTCGCTCAGCAAGGATCAGATCAGAAGCCATTGCTCCAAAACCGCCATAAAAAAGCCAGACTATGGTTTGCAACTGCACATGGAGACAAAGATCGTACTTTTTGGAGAAATGTCCTCTGATCTGATGAAACAAAAATATAACTGTTTGGCCATAATGACCATCGTTATGTTTGGAGGAAAAAGGGGGAGCAAGCCGAAGAACACCATCCCAACCGTGAAGCACGGGGGTGGCAGCATCATCAGCAACATCTCAAGACTTCAGTCAGGAAGTTAAAGCTTGGTCGCAAATGAGTCTTCCAAAGGGACAATGACCCCAAGCATACTTCCAAAGTTGTGGCAAAATGGCTTAAAACTTCTTAAGACTAGGGGGCAGTATTTTGACGTCCGGATGAAAAGCGTGCCCAAAGTAAACTGCCTGCTACTCAGGCCCAGAAAATAGGATATGCCTATTAGTGGTAGATTTAGATTGAAAACACTTTAAAGTTTCAAAAACTGTTAAAATTATGTCTGTGAGTATAACATAACTGATATGGCAGGCGAAACCCCGAGGACAAAACATCCAGGGAAAAAAAATTGAGCTCACTGTGTTTTAAATTTGTTTTCTATGGGAAACCCTATTTATGAGGGACCTGGTTGCAGTTCCTATGGCTTCCACTAGATGTCAACAGTCTTTAGAAATTGGTTGATGTTTTTCCTTTGAGAAATTAAGAAGTAGTCCTGTTGTTTCCATGTGTCACTCCAGGTGGACTCAACTGTTTTGGTGCTTGTGACCTGGAACGCCCTTCACTCTGTTTTCGTCCGGTATTGAACAGTTTATCCCGTCTTAAATTGTATTGATTATTTATGTTTTAGGGTACCTAAAGTTGGATTAGGAAAGTTGTTTGAAATGTTTGGACCAAGTTTACAGGTAACTTATTAGATACTTTGTAGGCATGTTGGGCGAGTTGAAACCGGTGTATTTCTGAATCAAACACGCCAAATAAATGGACATTTTGGGGATATAAAGAAGATATTTATCAAACAAAAGGACCATTTGTGATGTTTCTGGGACATTTTGGCGTGCCAACATAAGAAGATCTTCAAAGGTAAGGCATGAAATATATCGTTATTTCTGATTTTTGTGTCGCACCTGGCTGGTTGAAATAGGATTTTCTTGTGTTTATATTGGCGCGCTACATTTGGCACGCTGCAATTTCACTGGATGTTGTCAAATCAATCCCGGTAACGGAATTCAAGTGGGAATGGGGGTGAATGGATCCCTAAGAGGTTTTTAGGACAACAAAGTCAAGGTATTGGAGTGGCCATCACAAAGCCCTGACCTCAATCCAATAGAAAATGTGTGGACGGAACTGAAACAGCGTGTGCGAGCAAGGAGGCCTACAAACCTGACTCAGTTACACCAGCTCTGTCAGGTGGAATGGGCCAAAATTCACCCAACTTATTGTGGGAAGCTTGTGGAAGGCTACCCAAAACATTTGACCCAAGTTAAACAGTTTATAGGCAATGCTACCAAATACTAATTGAGTGTATGTAAACTTCTGACCCACTGGGAATGTGATGAAATAAACAGAAGCTGAATTAAGTCATTCTCTGTAGTATTATTCTGACATTTCACATTCTTACAATAAAGTGGTGATCCTAACTGACCTAAAACAGTGAATTTTTACAAGGATTAAATGTCAGGAATTGTGAAAACCTGAGTTTAAATGTATTTGGCTAAGTGGAATGTAAACTTCCGACTTCCACTGTATTACCTCAACTACCCGGTGCCTCGCACATTGACTCTGTACCAGTATCCCCCTGTATATAGTCTCACTATTGTTATTTTACTGCTGCTCTTTAATACTTGTTACTTTTATTTATTTTCATTGTTGGTTAGGGGCTCGTAAGTAAGCATTTTACTGTTGTATTCGGCGCATGTGACTAATAAAATTTGATTTGATTTAAACTGGTCATCTCTGTATAGAGCCACTGGTTGGTGCTTATTTATAAAACCCTCTTAGGCCTCACTCCCACCTATCTGAGATATCTCCTGCAGCCGTCATCCTTCACATACAACACCCATTCTGCCAGTCACATTCTGTTATAGGACCCCAAAGCACACACATCCTTGGGTTGCTCGTCTTTTCAGTTTGCTGCAGCAAGCGACTGGAACGAGCTGCAACAAACACTCAAATTGGACAGTTTTATCTCAATCTCTTCATTCAAAGACTCAATCATGGACACTCTTACTGACAGTTGTGACTCCTTTGCGTGATGTATTGTTGTCTCTACCTTCTTGCCCTTTGTGCTGTTGTCTGTGCCCAATAATGTTTGTACCCTGTTTTGTGCTGCTACCATGTTGTGTTGCTGCCATGTTGTGTTGCTACCATGTTGTCATATAGTGTTGCTACCACTAAATTTTCATTTCCATTCACTATAAGCTACAAGCGCCCGCACTGTTGATTCTGAAGGCCTGAGGGCAGATTTTAGACCCCTGGCAACACATGATGGCTGAATATGATTGGATAAAAGATCTAACATAAAGACCAGCCCTCCAAATCTCAACCTGGGGCTGGAAGCAGTGCAACCAAGAGGAAAGCTATGAAATGAAGAGTATAACTCTTACTCTGGGGAATAATTTAATACATATTTGTGGGAAAATATATTTAAAAAAAAATTATATTCTGATGATGTTTAGGCCAGCAGAGAAGGCCTTGCTGGCCCTGACGGCCCACCACTGCTGTGTTGTCATGTGTTGGTGCCATGCTATGTTGTTGTCTTAGGTCTCTCTTTATGTAGTGTTGTGTTGTCTCTCTTGTCGTGGTAGGCCGTCATTGTAAATAAGAAATTGTTCTTAACTGACTTGCCTAGTTAAAAAAAGGATAAAATAAAAATCAAAAATGTAATCACACACTCACAAACTGAAAACATTACGTGTGAACAATGAATTGGTGAGAGAGAGGTGGCGCCGTCAGACAGGGCAGCTCTGCTTTTAGCTCTTAAGCTTACAAGCATTTAGCTACACCCAGAATAAAATCAGCTAAACATGTGTATGTGACAAATAAGATTTGATTTGAAAGACATAATTGATACACTCAAAGGTGCACATTGCTAGTAGTCTTGCAAATTAAATCAGTTTATTTTCAACAGTTTCAAATACATTATAAACACTGCCAATGAGACCATGATTTGATTGTGAAACCACTGACGATGAGCATAAAATACATAGCCTCGCTACTGTTATTTTATTGTTGCTCCTTAATTATTTGTAATATTTTTCTTTTTTTTTCTTTCTTAAAACTGCATTGTTGGTTAAGGGCTTGTGAGTAAGCATTTCACTGTAAGGTCCACACCTGTTGTATTCTGCACATGTGACAAACACAATCTGATTTGATTTGATTTTAAAAGGTTACCATGATCATTACACTAAAATGGAAAGTAGGCTATATAATTCAATACTAAGAACTAAAAACGTGAAATATTATGACATCAGTAAATATGATGACATCAGTAAATATTATGACATTGAGAAATGAACTTTGCCACCCAGCATAATATACAGTACTGAATGAAACAAAATGAAAAGTCAATTTACAGTTTACTGTAAAGAACCTACTGTTCTTTTAGCAAGCTTATATCTCATGCAACTTGCACATAAGTTACTGTATCTGTTTTGAACAGCCATAGGCTACCTTGTGTAAGCAAAAACTAAAAAGTATAGTAATTATGCAGCAGTAGAAATGTCGAATTGCCATTCACCTAAGGTTCAACAAGAAATGATTCACATTATGATTATGCTGAATTCATGGTATTCATATGCTGAATATAAAAGTATGATTTTATCCCTTTACTAACATTTCCCCCGTGGAGGTTTTGTTACTGGATGGCTTTGAGGATGTCCTTGTACTCTGGGGTGTTCTGGTCCAGGTACTTCTTATCTGACACCCAGGACTTCAGGCTCGCCTGCTGATTCTGTTTGATAATACCCTCTCTACTATGGTGATTTAGCATCTGATTGAAGCCAGCTTTATAGTAGAGCACCGTTCCTTCAGGAGACATATCAATGGATCCCAGGGTAAGTTTATTGGGCTTTTCTAGAATAAAAACATAAACAAATTAATATTAAAACTTTCTGTGAAAATTAGAAAAATCTAGTGAAAAGGTTCCTATATAAGAAGGACAGACTTAAGGGATCATGCCGGGAAGCCGGAATTCAGCCAGAATAACAGCAAAGTAGCTGCATTTGCATTTTTTTAAGCTGTTTTCTAGTGAAATTTATTTGGGCACATCCATAACAATGAGATAATGAGGCACGATTTCGCCTGGCATAAAAAATGTGCTCTCTCGTCAGGACACTGTTGTTCAGAGGAACTAGCCAACAACACAGCTAACACAATCACTTCAAACTGAAGATGGAAAGACTGCAAACGAGCTGCACTTCATTTCGTTTGACCTGTTTTCAATTGACATTTCTTCATATATATCCATAAAAAAAGATGCTGATGCATGATTTTGACTTTCTGAGAAACACTGCCTGCCTGTCTGTCATACCAACTCCCGACACGTTCATTACCATGGGACAGCTGAATGAATATTGAAACAATGTTGCAAATGTGGGAGATACAGACAGCAAGGTTTATACATATCTCAGCTGTTGAAAACGAAATGATAGTCTAAAAGAAATGAGAGATAACGTCTAGATGCTTTTTATAGTGGAGATCAAGTTCATAAATTACCTGGATGGGCTGATGAGACGGTGGATTGTGCAGTCAGATGGAACAGAGTAAATAGGCATTTTAACATCATAGATTTAGACATTGATAACTTGTGGAATAGACAGGCTGGAATGTGGTTTTAACTAATTAGCATTCAGAATTAAACCCACTCGTTGTATAAAGGACAATAATCACCTGCTTTGTCTCTGAGCTGGTTAGAAGCAATAGGATGAGCCATGATGAAAGAGAACTTCAGTGATTTCTCCACATCTCCGCTTGCAAGTGTATCCGCCAGCAGCTTCCGATGAGTTGGAAGGCCATGTACAGTGTTGTTAGGAGATTGAGAACATTACGAATAGGGAAGCAGCATAGATAGTAAGTATTCAATTCCTAAAACACAACAAGAATGGAATGTTTCACATTGTAGCTAAATTAAAGGTCTGAAAGGTCGAAGAAGAAGAGGACCACGCAGAAACCTTGCTTAAATTATTGCACCTATAATAATAGAGAATTCACCTGCAGCTTTTAGATTCATTACTGTTTCCAGTGGTTAGAGCAATCCTGTGATGCTGTTTGAGAACCCGCATTGTGAGCAGGTTCTCTCCATTTTGATCTGATACAATGCTGTTTATCATATCATAAAGCTTTGGATTCTTCTGTTGAAGATTTTCCATTTGAGATTTTTGGTCTCTGGCCAGCGTCAGGGAACTCTTTGGTGGGATATGGTCTGCCTCCACAATGCCTCTTTCCCCCATGTTATCAGAGTAATATTTGGTGTTTTTGACGCTGATGAGGGAATAGAAGAGAAAGGGTTGTACTATGGAAGTACAATTCAAGTAAACACATATTTTTATACAATGTATGTCAATGCTTTATGAATTATTATGTATATTTCTGGTCTTAATAATATATTCAAGTGTAATAACAATGCAGGGTCATTATAATAACATTGGTAGATTTGAACAATGCCCATATAAAAATGTAACAAATATTATGCTAAATTACCTTTTGTAAGGACCAACTAATCCAAGGTGGTACGTAAAGGCTATCTCTTCCTCATTTATCCCTGAGGAACTATATGGAAATTTCTTCATGGGCCTGATATCCTGTTCATATTCCTTTTCATCATCACTCTGTGTTCTCTTCCCGACCCCTCCAACTATAGCATATTTTCCATGATTTCTCTCAAGTGCATCATAGGCCTTCTGGGTTTTAACCATTTCACTATAAGCCTGAAGGTTCCCTTTAATCTATGGGAAGACATAACAGGTATCAATAACTCCAATTACTCCACAACCAAGGTTAAAGATGCAATCTGTTATATTCATTTATTCAGTTGGTATCTACCAATCATCTTAATTTCCTAGTGTTCCTTCGTCGGATTTGATGAAAATTACATTGTATTTATTTATTTATATTTATTAATTATTTAAACTATGCGTAGACATGAGTAGGCGTACAGTACCTGGTCCTTAACATTGTTTCGTAGATTCACAGCTTGACTCTTGATCTCATCCTCTGACCTGTTAGATGTTGCCTGTGCTAGGGCATGGTACAGGCAGTTCTTGTTCTCTGAGGACACAGGGATTACTTTGCCATCTTGGATGATGTCAAAGTGACCACTGTATGGACTTTCCACTCCTTGGATTCTGTCTTTTGCTTTAGAGAGGATTCCTTTCTCACTGAAAGAGCAGAAATAAAGAGCACCATTGGTTCTCATTAATGTAGTTCTAATGGAGAGATCCTAATTTTGGGAGATTTGCAGTGTTGTTGATGAAGGTCTACCAAACAGTTTAGGACAAATACCTGTGTGTTTTCTCAGGCTCTTTGGTCAGCCGTAGAGTGATTTGGCCGGCTGAGCTGTTCGTTCCCGGGTAGGACTCCTCTGAGAGTGTTTTCCCATGTTGATCCACCACTTTGAACTGGATGCCTTTACCATGGAGCAGGTCACTGTTTGTGAGGACATAAATGTCCAGGGCCGAGGCTGGTCGATTAACATCACCAATCTTCTCTGCATAGTCCAGGAGTTCTTTTGTTTCAGTCTCTGACAGAGCTTTCCCAGTCTTCTGACTGACTGACTTCATATCATGTTTATGCTGCCGGTCCTGGAAAAAGCCCTCAGTTTTGTGTCTGCCAAGTACATTGTCAACAGCTTTTCCAGTGACTCCATTGAGCTTCTTCTTGAATAGTCCCGTCACAAAAAAGGACATATGACCAGCACAAGCATCTATGAACGCTTCGGAGACACTTTCCGAAATGGAGTTTAGGAACTCATCCTTCAGGCGAATCACATCTGGTAAATCATGTCTGCCATCTTGGTCATACTGCTCCAGATGTTGTTGCTGCTCTTCAATTTCTTTTTTTAATTCAAGGACAAATATGTCATTGATAACATGTTCTGTAGGAATGGACCGAATCATTTGGACCAAGGTTGTGGTGTGTTTAGCTATTTCTAAACTTATTTTGACTCCTTTTGCAATACAATGTGTCCCACTTTTTGCCACGAGGTCAGTTGCATTATTGCACACCTCAGACAGTCTGCTGATAACATTACTGACTTGGGATGTGGTGGCATCAGTCATGAGGCCAGGAATAAGATATTTTGTCATATCTTGAACTAAATCTTTCATTTGTTGTTCAAGCTTTGAGTCAATCTTATAGTTGCTGCGGTTCTGTAAAGCTCCTTTAGGTACTGCAGAGCTAATGTACACAGTGAGACTAAGATCTAGTTCGGCATTCTTTTTGACTGTTGAATTGACCATGTCTTTGAAAGCTTTTTCTAAAATTATTTTAAAGATGGCCCCAATTCCAGCATCGATGGCGTAGTTAATGCCTGTGATTACACCCTGCTTCCCTACCTCCTGAAATGCATACTTGGTTGCGTGTTTTAGAGCCATCTTCATGTTTGTAGGGGATGCCAGTTTCTTTGTTGCGGTCTTAATTGTTTCTTTGGAGAGATTTTGCTGCTCCCTGTGCGGACTTGAAAACATATTTTCCTGTGCCAATGATTTCCTTTGCAACAGATGAGAGTTTCTTAGTACCATTGAGGACTTTATATGCTGTGACGGCAACTTTTTTAATGGCGCTGAACCCCGCGGAGAGCAGAGACATCCCGATGCTGATGCTTTTGGAGATGGCCCATTGTGCCCAATTGAATGTGCCCAATATCATGCCAGATATCCCTTCAATCATGTCAGAGACTCCTTCAGAGATTAGACTGAAGCCAATCTGGGTTGCAGCGCCAAACGACAGGGCACAAACCAGAACTCCAAGGATGACCTGACACATACCGATGAAGAAACAGATCAAAGCGTCAAAGCAGAACTCTGGCTTCTTTTTCACCTCAAACACAATGCTCAGGCCAATGTCATACAAGGCCGTGAGTTCATTTCCTGTGATGTAGTCTTGATTTTCTGAGAGGCTGTACACTGAGGATACCTCTGTTATGGCTGTGCCTTCACCCTCAAGCTCTTTAAGTTTATTTACTGCAAGGTCAATGTTAAGTATCCAAGCTTTGTGAATGCTCATCCTGGAATCTATTTGCTTTAGAAAGTTGCGTTCTCCTTCATGATGTGGTTCAAAGTTGCCTTTTGTGGCAATTTGAAAAGAAACCATGGTATTTGTAGTTTCTGACAAGTAAACATCCACAGATGTCTTTGCCCTTTCCAGTAATTCCCGTGCCTCTGTTTTGTAGCCATCTTTGCCCATGTTGATGGTGATGAAAGCTTGGTTGTACATTGCCACGGCACTGTAAAATGGGTCACATTCCTCAACATCTTTCCAGTAGGACTTTGCTTCATAGTCACACTTACTTTTGTTGCGGAGGTGCAAGTCTGTTCTGCCGGTAGCCTGCTTAATGTGGTCATAGAAGTTTTGACTTTTTCCATTCAGCAGCATGTTGCCTCTATTTGTGATATGCTCAAGAAGGTCTGCTTTAAGAACACTGATATCTTCGTGCTGACGGATGTGCTCCTCGTGAAGGGTAAGCCACAACGCCCATGTTTCTTTCAAAGCATTGAGTGCAGGCTGGTAATCAAACTTAGGGCCTTTATCTTTAAAACACTCAGGGACATCATTCCGCCCCATTCCCGACAGGTCAAGTCTCTCCTGTTTTGTGAAGTTGCCATCAAACTTGTCAAGAAAGTCACAAAACGTGCCAAACAGGTCCTCTTTTATTTTTATTTCTAGAAGCTCAACTGTCTCCATATCTTTGATGCGTTGAACTTCGTACTCCTCTCTCAGTTGTCTCATGACTTCCACAGGCTGGCCCTGGTATGCTGGGGCAAGGTTATCCCCACAGAGGATCATCTGGACCATGCCCGGGTTTCCCTTCCGACCAGTTCTTCCTTGCACCTGTTTCTCCACTCTGCGACTGCCAGGGTAATGTGTCAGGAGGACGAAGAGGCCACCACATAGGTTGACATCCTGATCAACCTCGATATCTGTTCCACGACCTCCTAGATTTGTGGCTATGATTACATGTCCCCCTCTGAATTTGGTACTCTCAATGTTGTGTTTCTCACTGATTGTGTATAATGTGATGGGGGGGGATGTGGATTCTCGCTCTCTATTTTCTTCAGAAGCTCGTTTGCGGTCTTGACATCCTCACATACGACCAAGACAACCTGACCACTTTCTGCCACTCTCATTGCTGTCTTACAGAGGATCTCCATCCACTGGGCTTGCCCACTGACCTGAATTGCTGGAAGCTCAACAACCTTCTTATGGCGGTGAGCTGGTATTGTGTAGCTGTCTGTTTTATAATGCCTTGCAAGGAAATCTTTGTCGGCATCGCCCCCTAATGTCCCAGACACACCAAATATCCCATTCCCTTTTAGGTACTTTTGAAAGTAATGGAAGTTTGAAAGGTAATTAGTCACATTGGACAAAGGAGTGGTTGCCAGCTGGTGTTTCATCTCCAGAAACTGCTGCAGACCGTCCCCCCAGCGTTTGTTCTTCTCTAACACTCCACTGGCCTGGAAGTCCACTGGGATGATAGCATGGTAGAGATGCTTGTCTCCGACAGCCTCCAACGTTTGATCAATCATGTACTCTCTGCCTTGTGTCATCATGATGGCTTTCAGGGCGTTTTCCACAAAGACTGGTAACCGATTCTCAAGGTATTTCTCAAGGAAAGAGGGGATCACAAGAGACTCTGAGTTTGACTGAGAGTTGCCAGAATATTTGATTTTAGACTTCAGCTCAGAGACAGTTGCCTTAATGAGTTTGTCTTCAGGTATGATCTCGCTGGCTCGTCCATTCTCGAGGAGAAGCATTTTGATTTCCAGGATATCAGGGTTGTTGTGCAACTTTTTCTCCTCAACCAGCACGGCTTTATTGTTTGTCACAGAGTAACAGTCAATGGCCACATCATTCTCCAGTGCTTTCTCCATGATGGTGAGCAGATCACACTGTTGAGTAATTCCAACTTTGGCCATGAATGTATCGACAGTTATCCTGTTCTCCGTTGTATCGTCTTTCTCTGTGTTCTCTAGAGCTTGCATGAACATGTCAAAATCTTCATCTGAATAGATACCCAACTCCACTCCGGCTTCCAAAATGTGAAATTCAGAGAATTCTTTAGATGTCGCTGGACCGATAACAGCTAACTTTGCAGCCTTGTGAAAATGCTGGATTCCAGTTGCCCACTCAATCTCTCCAGTATCTTCCATCTCAATTGGCTGACACATAGATACCATGGCCCATATGCTAGCAAGGACCTGTCCGAGGTGCCTCAGGCCACTTGCCTCGTGGGATAGAAACGTCACCTGAACTCCATTGTCCAAAGTCATGTAGTCCACTTCATCCACAATCACCATGTCGAACCTCCTCTCCCCACGTGTGGTCTCCTTCTCGAATTCCTGCCTCAATGCGTCTGCTGCAAAGCTGCCAACGGTTCCGTAAACTAATTGTTTCCTGTAAGCTTCCTGTAGCCTACTATCCCTGCTTTCAGGGGAGCTTCCCTGTATCTGTGGTGGTGGCACAACAGAGGATGTGACACCAAACATGTCATACAGTTTCTTCCACTCCTCTTGGTCTCGGCGAGCAAGGACTGGAGAACTGGTCACAACGTCAACCTTAGTGCCACGGACAGCCTGGATGGTGGCAAACATAGCCAAGATGCATGATTTTCCTTCACCTGTGCCGATTTCCAGAAGGATACCTTTTTTCCCTGTTAAGTTTGGTAGAAGGAGCATGAGCAGTGATGCCAACTGAGTGAGCCGAGGAAAGTAGCCTTCTATTTTCTTACCGTTTTGAGTGTAAATGGTTGAGCAGTCTTGCACAGCAATAGACATCCTTATTAGGACCTCCTTGAGAACAGCAAGGTCAGGGTTAGTAAAATCCAGTGACTTGATCATCTGCTTTGCTTCCTCTATCTTTACCTGATCCAAGTCCTCCTTTGCATGTTTTGGAAGCTCCTCTGTCATATATCCTAGAATTTCTTTCATTATGGACAATATTTTCTCTGGGTACTTTTCATTTTGCATTTCATTCACAATGGTGTCGGCATCCTTGTCCCCTTCTGCCTCAGAATACCTTTTTAGAGAGTTGACAGGGTCTTTATCTTTCAGGGCAGAGAGAGTAGAGAGAAGATCCAGCTTGTTTGTCCGCACAGTATGAAGGATCGATGTTGCTAACTCTTGGTTTAAGCCTGAAACACCTCGCAAGAAGAGCAGAATTTCTGAAGGTGTCCAGATCATGTTGAAGAGAATTTGACTAAGGAGCTCCTTGTTTTTCTCTGACACCTCTGTGAACACATCAAGAATGCTCAAAACAAGTTTTTGAGTCACTGTGGGATTTGTGCTGTACAGCTGTTCAAGAAGACTGATGAGAAAGTCATACTTCTGGTCCCAGTCAGGTAGTTGGTCCTCTTTACTGTCTGTGTCCGAGTCATTGGTCAACGTTAGCTCTGTCACAGCCGTGAGGATGCTAAACCGCTCGGTGAGGTATTGCTCTCCTTGGCTGATAGCACGATCCATGGTCAACTGATACCAGCTGGACAGTTGAGGCTCTCAAGTATTGAAGGTTTAGTTCATTCTGAAGATTTTTCATTCGGTTTTCAAGTTTGTCCTCTTGCATGCTTTTGTCTCCAGTGATCTCGTAATTCTTCAGGAGTTCTTCAAACTTATTATTCAAGTCCCCTGGCTAGAATGAAATGGTTCCAACACATAAAAGTGCAAAGAAAAGGAATATTTTATTACAGATGCACTAAAAGATGTATGTGTCATGCTATAAACACTTTTTCTATTAGTGGTGTTTCCATGTAAATTGGCAACTGTATGTAAATATGAAGAAACTGTATTTTCAGAAATATATAATAATATGTTTATCATTAAGTTAATGCAACATATATGTAAAACACAAAATCATTAATGCGAAATAAAACCCATTCTACAAACATTTTTGAAATATCTCATACCTCATCCCTTTTGATTGCTGCAGCGTCATCTTCTATCATCTGGTGTAGTACTTGTGTACGCTGGTGATGGCGCTGTTGTCCTTTTAGACTCAGCTTCTGTCTCAGCTTTTCTCGTCCCTTTGACAACTTCTTACCCGAAAGTTCGCTCTCCCTTTCGATTTCTTGCTGGATAGTTCTCTCCCTGTCCAGCTGCTCCTGGCGCCTCTCCTCCTCCTGCTGCTGTCATCTTCGTTGCTCCTCCTGTCTTCGCCGCTCCATCTCCTCCTGCTGCTGACGGATATGGTCTTCCTCTTGCTTCCCTGATGGATGAATACAAATGACACCATGTTCCCTATGTAGTTACACATGGAATAAACAAAACATACAGTCAATAATACAGTAGAAAAATAAGTCTATATACACAATGTGAGCAAATGAGATGAGATAAGGGAGGTAAAGGCAAAAAAAGGCCATGGTGGCAAGGTAAATATAATATAGCAAGTAAAACACTGGAATGGTAGATTTGCAGTGGAAGAATGTGCAAAGTAGAAATAATGGGGTGCAAAGGATCAAAATAAATAAATAAATACAGTATGGGAAGAGGTAGTTGTTTGGGATAAATTATAGATAGGCACCTATCTATAGGTTTAAACACCTGGTAAAGTGTCTGTACATGATCAATACATAAAAGAAAACCACTCATCAAGAATACATTGGAGATTGGCACTGAAAAAAGAATCTACTCCTCCGAATGGATTCCTATGTTGTCAAAAAGGTGAGTTTCTGAAATCCAATGCATGCAAAATGCTCATAAGTGATGCAAACCACACATTGGCATTGATTTGTTTTTGTACCAACATGTTGAGCTTTTTTTATATATGTATACAGTGCATTCAGAAAGTATTCAGACACCTTGACTTTTTATTCTAAAATTGATTAAGTTGTTTTTTTCCCCACTCATCAACCTAGACACAACAGCCCACAATGACAAAGCAAAAACAGGTTTATACATTTTTGCAAATGTATAAAATGCACACCTGTATTTGGGGAGTTTCTCCTCTTCTTCTCTGCAGATCCTCTCAAGCTCTGTCAGGTTGGATGGCTGCAGTTATTTTCAGGTCTCTCCAGAGATGTTCGATTGGGTTCAAGTCCGGGCTCTGGCTGGGCCACTCAAGGACATTCAGAGACTTGTCCTGAAGCCACTCCTGTGTTGTTTTGGCTGTGTACCTAGAGTTGTTGTCCTGTTGGAAGGTGAACCTTTGCCCCAGTCTGAGGTCCTGAGTGCTCTAGAGCAGGTTTTCATCAAGGATCTCTGTATTTGCTCTGCTCATCTTTCTCTCGATCCTGACTAGTCTCCCTGTACCTCCCGCTGAAAAACATCCCCACAGCATGATGCTGTCACCACCATGCTTCACCGTAGGGATGTTGCCAGGTTTCCTCCAGACGTGACACTTGGCATTCAGTCCAAAGAGTTCAATCTTGGTTACATCAGACAAGATCATCTTGTTTCTCATGGTCTGAGAGTCCGTTAGGTGCCTTTTGGCAAACTCCAAGTGGGCTGTCACGTGCCTTTTACTGAGGGGCTTCCGCATGGCCACTCTACCTTAAAGGTCTGATTGGTAGAGTGCTGCAGAGATGGTTGTCCTTCTGGAAGGTTCTCCCATCTTCACAGAGGGACTCTCCATCGGGTTCTTGGTCACCTCCCTGACCAAGGCCCTCTCCCAATTGCTCAGTTTGACCTGGCAGCCAGCTCTAGGAAGAGTATTGGTAGTTCCAAAGTTTTACATTTAAGAATGATGGCAGCCATTGTGTTGTTGGGAATCTTCAATGCTGCAGAATTTTTTTGGTACACTTCCCCAGATCTGTGTCTCAACACAATCCTGTCTCGGCACTCTACGGACAATTCCTTTGACCAATTCCTTTGGTTTTTGCTCTGACATGCACTGTCAACTGTGGGACCTTATATAGACAGGTGTATGCCTTTCCAAATCATGTCCAATCAATTTAATTTACCACAGGTGGACTCCAATCAAGTTGTAGAAACATCTCAAGGATGATCAATGGAAACAGGATGCACCTGAGCTCAATTTCTAGTCTCATAACAAAGGGACTGAATAGTTATGCAAATAAGGTATTTGTGTTTTTGCTTTGTCATTATGGAGTATTGTGTGTAGATTAATGAGAAGAGAAAAATATTTAATACATTTTAGAACAAGGCTGTAACTTTAAAAAAAGGGGGGGAGGAAGGGGTCTGAATAGTTTCCGAATGCACTTTTTATGTGTTTTATTTTCCATTAATGTTTATGTTAAGTATTTTCTGTAGATCGTTGACAAAAAATTGCAATTAAATCAATTTTAATCCCACGTTGTAACACAAATATGGAACAAGTGTGAATACTTTCTGAAGGCACTGTATACGTTGTATTCTTCAAGATGCAATGGGTACATATCATTAATTTATAAGTCCAAACATTTTTATAGCAACTGCAGATTGCCTCGTTAAACAGTGAGAATCTGCTGAAGTTGACAGCTGTGGTTGTTCGTGTGCTAATGACAGGGGAAGTGAGAGGTAAAAAAGGAACACGTCAGCTTTGGGTTGTGTGTGTTGTGCTATGAGAAAGTGAATGTTGTCTCTGTTATCATGGAGTTATAAAAATGAAAAAGCGTAGGACCTTCATGTTTGCTTCTAAGACCACATTATGTGCTGTAGACATGTACTTGACAGGGTAATTTGTGAAATGATGACCTTATAAGGTGTGTTGTGTAGTGTAAATTATACTTTTAAATAAACATTGTTTTTCACTTCATGATCTTTATCTAATCTGACTACTTTATTCATTCATAAAATTATGGAAATCCGAGCCATAAAGAGACATATGACATGTGTGTCTGTTTATGTAAAGTCACAAGGCTGAAATCACATTTTTTCTTTAAAGCCCAAGACATACAACTTTACTAAACCCCCAATCTTGATCATCAACTCAACCCCTAACCATTTTTTTGTAACCTTCAATTGCCTTCACATTGTTCTCCCTCTTTTTTACTATTAACTTTATTTACTACCGTGAGAAAAAAGTCCATCGGGAGTGTTGCTTTGATTCTGTGAAAAATATAGGCAATTTGTTTCAAACCGGTCCAATCGACTGAGAAGAAAATATTGTGCTGCTTATGTATCAAAAACGTTCTAATGGAAAGTCTGCATTTAAAAACCAAGACACTCGTTTGTGATCTATGCAATTTTGTAAAGGATGCCTCAAATAATTGTTGTGGTCTTTTTGAGTCTAGAAGACTATTGTGTGTGGTTCAAGTTTAACCTCGTTTATTATCTAGTCTATGCATAGAAACACGTACATTTCGGCATACACCTATATTGCTACACCATGAGAGATTTACTTTGTTGTTGTAGCAAGATTATTTTCTCCAGCAAATAGGTTTTAGGCATAGTTTTCCGTAGTTGAGTTTGTGTCGCTTTGTTCTCCTGTGTGGATCACAGCGGGGAAACAGGGCGACTCTCTGCAGCTGCGGCCTCTACTCGCCTCTCTCCTCTCCAATCGGCGCAGGCGCGCTGGCTCTGTACTGAGCGTGCCTGTACTGATTGTGTCTGAACTGCCGGCGAGTTTTAAAAATATTCTAGCCTTCCAACCGCGGCAATGTCGGGCAGGTCGGTCCGAGCGGAGACCCGGAGCAGGGCGAAAGATGACATCAAGCGGGTTATGGCCGCGATTGAGAAAGTACGGAAATGGTAAGAAAGAGGGAAAAAACACTCGTTACCTAACATGAGGAAAAGCCTTGCTTGTTGGGGGTGGGGGTGGGGGTGAGGGGAGAGAACGAGCGAGAATGCAACTGAAAGGCGGCACATATTTTAAGGGAATTTAGGACAGATTCTCTACTCAGGTGCGCGCGACTACGTATATCTAATCGTCTACAAACCAGATCCCAATGATTTTAGATAATTTTCCACCAAGGTTTAATGTGGGTTGAACCCAGAAGCCATTTCGTTGCAGTCACATGAAGCCATTCCTTTTTTCCTGGCCGTTGTAGTAGCGGAGAGGGAAGAGAGCCGACTGTTTCAGAACGCCGACTCAACGCAAATCCTTCAAAAACATACTTCGGGACTATAGGCTACGACTAGTGCGCTCTAGAGTCGGAGTACTTTTCAGACCGTCTGGAGTTTTAAATTAAGCGCTTCGAGTCGCCCTTTAGGTCAAATAGAGATTGCGCGTGGGGGCTGGGAGAGGGACTACTCATGTTTGACTGAACACGCAATTAGTCCGGTTTTACAAATATAACATTTTATATTTTATATTTTTTTTATATATGAAATGATGTTAATTAATTACTTTCTATCAATGTACCATTTATTTTCAACAGTGGATTAGTTTGAATCGTTTACTTTCTGAATAAAATTGAGATTCTGCGCTAGTGTCTCCATTATTAAGTAAATCTGCTAACCAATTGAAAGCTCACTGTTAAAAAGCGATAGGGACACATTGAAGGCTATTTGCAAATTACAACCAGGAAACCTTCAAGAAGAAAATAATTAAAACATTCTAATAGCCTACTAAAGTTTGTTTTCATATTTGTTTCAATTGTGTCTCTACCTGTTGAATCAAAACTATTTCTAGTTTCAATTGTAATAGGCCCACATTCATATCGAATCACATGCTAGTGCACAAATTCAATTACTGTTTTATTATTATTACGCAAAAAGGCCTCATATTGGTTTTAACTAGGAGGGATGGGAACCATCAGAGCAGAGCCCCACATTTATAGCAAAAAATAAAGTAATATTTTTTGGCATTAATCCGTGTCACATATAATTTTGCAAGCAATGTAAAAAAAAAAATATATATATCTTTGAGTTAATAAAGCCGCATACAAACATGTCTTTTTTTGTTTTCTTGAGTAAGGCAGCTCCAAAATGCAGGTGTTTCAGTCTAGCTCAGTGCTTTCTGTGGTGGTGGGGCAAGCCAGCAGAAAATATGGCGCATTACGCCGTGATTGGCTCAGTGTTCTGTCACTAATGGGGACACTACGTCACCGCCAAGTCTAAGGGTAGAGCTCTAAAATTCTAGCCCCTCGGGTGCTGCCATAGAGTTACATTAGAAGTGCCCATCCAAGAAGGCTCAAGGTCATTGGCCACAGATAAAATTATGTCAAATCACATTATATCTACAGTAACTTTGATTGGACTGATCATGTCAACATTATACTTTCAAAATCTTAGCTAGCAGTCATCATCATGAATCAAGTTGACAATCTACTGGCAAATCGTATTTAATCATTGTCATGTGAAGAGAAATAATGAAGAGAAATTATAGATAAAACGTATCGGTGCACATCGGCCATTAGACAAACATTACACAACAAGCTGGAATTCGCAAATTCAACAATGAGTGCTTTGGAAGGAATCAGTGGCTAACTGTGAGCATTGCAAATCAATCATTAGCCTGCTATTCAGTGGAGTGGCTCTGTGTTCCCAAGTCTAAGATTAAGGGTCTCTTTTCCTAGTTTAAAATTATAAACATTCAACATTGACCATGCTGTCAATGAAGCATGATTTGTGCTGCGGCCAAAACAACTGTTAACTCAGATCTGCAAAATCTGACTTTAGTGAGTTCAAGACAACTGGGAACTCGGACAAAACTAGCTAAAACTGGTCAAATACGTCTTAAACTTTCATCAAACTCGGAATTGTAAATCGGGAACTCGGGCCTCTTTCTAGAGCTACGACCTGAAGATCACTGACGTCATCATGATTCAACCTTTTTTTTTCTTCGAGTTCCCAGTTCTCTTGAAAGCACCATAAATCCAGAGAATGCCAGACTTTGATGACAAAGTTTGATGACAAATTTGCCCAGGAACGACCGCCGTGCCACCTTCCTGTTCAAGTGAGCACAGCACAACAAGGTGAGTCCAAACATCTCTTGTATGCTGCTGCATAAATGATGTAATATGCCAGGGAGATATGTATACTGTAGCTAAGAAAGTAATACTTTGTCTCAGGCCTAACAACACCCGTGCCAATATATCCAGCAAACACCGGCTTCTCGGGCATTATCACTTAAGTTAGCCTTTAGTAGCCCATGTGCCTCACCCTAATAATTTGGTCTATTTTCACCTCTTAATTTCGCCTACTGTTCTGACTTGGTGGTCCACATGTAGCCTATAACCTGTTTTTGAGAAATGTAATCATCGAATATTGTAAGAGCTTTCATTGTCTGCTTATATACCCCCTTTATTTATCCTACGGTTCTGACTTGGTGTACAGGGAGAACACTGTAAGAATGGCCCATGCTCTGAATTCTGTCGCTGTACATTTCAAAAGTGCTGAACAAATAGTTATATTGACTACGTCCGTCCTAACTCGCTCATTAATGTCTTAATCGAAATTACGGATTGCCTCTTATCCGCTTGTCGCCCCCTTATGCCATAGTTAGTACATCTCAATTGTCAGTAGAAATCACATTTGTTTAAGCAAGTCAGCCATATCAGCTATGTTTTTTTTCAAGGCAGTAAATGAAGCTAAATCAACTGTTTCGCTGTCAGACAAGGCTCCGTTGATAGCCAGGTGTAGCAATGGTATAGTGCAATTAATGTATTGTTTACCCACCAAGATTTACATGCTAAAATCACCACTGGGAACCGTTATTCTATTAATCAATCAATCAAATTGTATTTACTTGTCTTACTATAGTCTGTGACTACGTGTTCTTGTGTCTGTCTGACTTTTTTCTTTATGGTGTTTTGCGTGTACCACTGGTCCAGTTGATATCACTAAAGAAACATTGAATGGGAATTGAAGTGAACCATTCAATTCATTCTAAACCTGTTTGTGTTTATCAGGGAGAAGAAATGGGTGACCGTAGGAGACACATCCCTGAGGATCTTCAAGTGGGTTCCAGTGACTGAGCCCAAATCAGCAGATGATGTATGTAACCCCTCCTCCCACACACACACACACACACACACACACACACACACACACACACACACACACACACACACACACACACATCAGCCACATTAAAGTTCAGTAGATATTTCTTTTACAGGAATTCTCTAAGCACCTCTTCAAACACGCATCACGTCACTGTGTTGTATGTAACCAGTATTTCTACCCCCCGCCTGTTGTCTTGCAGAAGAGTAAGAAGAAGAAGAAGGGGAAGGATGAGAAGTATGGGTCAGAATTGACCACACCTGAGAACAGCTCTTCTCCTGGGATGATGGACATGCATGGTGAGTAATGCTCAATTCAGAGTCCATAGCTGCCATACTCTGACGAACGGTCCATTATTACAGATTTATACAACGGGTAGGTCTAATCCTGGATGCCGATTGGTTACAACCGCATTCCAGCCGGTGTCTATTACACAAGTTACCACCAGCGAAATCTATGACGTTAAAATGCCTATTTACTCTGTTCCATCTCACTGCGCAATCCATTGTCTCATCAGCCCGGCCCAGCAATTTATAAACTTGATCTCCACTATGAAAATTATCTCACATTTCTTTTAGACTAGCATTTGGTTTTTACCATGGAGATTTGTATGAATCTTGCTGTCTGTCCCTCCGACATTTAAAATTCGATCTCTAGCTGTCCCATAGTAATGAATGTCGGGACGAGACAGACAGTCAGTCTTCTGAAGTGATTGTGTTAGCTGTGTGGTTGGCTAGCTCCTCTGAACAACAGTGTCCTGATGAGAGAGCACATTTTCTATGCCAGGTGAAATCACGCGTCATTAGCTCATTCTTATGGATGTTTCCAAATAAATGTCTCTAGAAAGCTTAAACAAAGGCAAATGCAGTTACTTTGCTGTTCAAGCCGCATTATTTGACGTGACCGTGAGTTAGCCGTAGTTGGCTGGCTAACTTGCAAGATAGGGATAAGAATGTTGCCAGCCAGTATGGCAATGGAACATTTGGAACGTCCATAGATACAGAACAACAAAAAGACTTAATGACTGGGTCGCGTCTCTGGCAACCGAACCAATAGAACAAACTTCCAGCCGGCTTGGGTAGGAACCTTAGATTTGTGTCGGGACTATATCTCATGGAAGGATGAAATAGTATGAATAAATTCATCAAATTCATGTTTTTATGGAAAATATGTCAATCATTGTTTGAATATGTTAGTAACCCATTGTATAAAAGTGATAATGCCTTCGAAGCCGGTGTTTGGATGATATATTGGCACGGTTAGCCAGCCGTTTCGGGCCTAACTACACCCGTGCCAATATATCCTCCAAGCACCGGCTTCTTGGGCATTATCACTTAATTAGTAACCTCATTTCATTGGCTGATAAACTAGTCACGGCTGTGTCTCACAATAAACCATGTGGCTCTGCAGCTTTGAACTCTGTAGGACACTTAACACCCGGTGTGTGGGTCGGTATGTATGCCTGTGGACCCAGAATGGAATTGAAAGGTAAACCAAATTAAAAGCCCATCTCTCTCTCCTTCTCTCTCTCAGACGACAACAGTAACCAGAGTTCCATCGCCGACTCCTCCCCTGTCAAACAGGAAACCAGCTGCAGCACTAGCCCCGCCCCCGAACCCTCTGCCGTATCCCACGGCGACAGCAGTGAGGCCAAGAGCGACCAGAGCCCTGACAGCAAGAGGAGTGAGACATGCGCACACACACCCACCACCACCACTAACAACGGGGGTATCACGGACAATTGCCAACCCTGAAATCCCCTCGTATTGTGGCCCTTTCCTTAGACACTTCTAATAGAACTGGATAGGTGAAGCTAATGGCAGGGTTTAGAAGAACAGTGTATATTCAATTCCTGTTTGGTTAGCTGGTTAGGCCTGAAGTCACAGGGCAGTACTCAGGGACTCATCACGCTGAGAGGGGGAGAGAGAAGGATATAGAGAGAGAGTTCAGCTGTGACCAAACCCTCAGGGCTTCAACTGCCAACCCTCCATCTTCACCCCCTACTAACAAGAGACCTCTCAGACTGGTGCAAAATAGAACTCTCTCTCTACCCCTCTCTTGCTCTCTACCCCTCTCTTGCTCTCTACCCCTCTCTTTCTCTCTACCCCTCTCTCTTTCTCTCTACCCCTCTCTCTTTCTCTCTACCCACTCTCTTTCTCTCTATCCCTCTCTCTTTCTCTCTACCCCTCTCTCTAGTAGCCCTATATGTAATACTCCTCCCCAGTTATACCTTTGTTGCTGAACATTTGTAACTAATGCATATTACCACACAGTGGCATCAACGGGTTTAGAATTCCTTTCCAGTATCCCTTGACTTGAGTTGTTTGTAGAAAATAAAAGGGGAACGTATGGATACTCAACATTAGAATGTCTTGTAGCAGAATGTCTTGTAATTGATGGTCAAAAGCAGTCATTCAACAGTAACAGATCTGACAGGTTTACTTGGTGATTCATGTCGTGCGTTAATGTGTTTGTGGTGCAGCGAAGAGCAACCTGTCCACGGAGGGCTCAGAGAGAGGACAGAGGGACAAGAGAGACAGCAGACAGACGTCCTCAGGAGACAAGGACACCTCAGACAGCCGCGAAGCCACTCAGGTACTCTGTTCTACTATACTGTATGTTCTACTCTTCCTCCGTGAAGAAGATGAGTGGCCTGAGGACCTCCTGGAAACCAGATTATTAATTTAAGGGTTTTTATCCCGCCCACATTTCTAAATAAATAGATAAACCAATAACCTTATCAGCTGTAGTTGTGTAGTTGTTTGTATGTTTGTGGGCGGCAAGTAGCCTATCTGTTAGAGTGTTGGTCCAGCAACCGAAGCTCGCTGGTTCGAGTCCCTGAGCCGACTAGGTGAAAAATCTGTCGATGTGCCCTTAAGCAAGGCACTTAACCCTAATTGATCCTGTAAGTCGCTCTGGAAAATAGCGTCTGCTAAATGACTAAAATGTAAAAAATGTATGTTAGCAGAGACAAGCTGGTACAGCCTTGTTTTAGCTAAAACACCCATATCTGACTGTGTGTTTGTGTTTCTGTGCTGGCAGGAACAGGAGGAAGAGGCTCCTCCCAGTAAGAAGAGCAAGGAGGAGTCTCCATCTCAGGACTACGAGGAGAAATAGACGCGCTGCATCCTTCTCTATCTTCTTCCTCCCTTCCTTTCTTCCTCCCCCGTAGCCCCTAACACTCCTCCGAGCAGAGGGAGAAAGGACTTTATCTCCCTCCACTAAGCCTTCTTCCCTCCTCCTCTTCTTCCACACTCACTCCCTCACTAATGCCACGAGTAGTTCTATGAACCAGCCTGTTATCCCCTCCATGGCCAGGGGTTGCGCTGTGAGCCCAGCTCTTCCCAGAAGAGAAACACTGACCTGCACCTGTGACGCAAACACACTGACAATATGGGACTTCACATTCTACGCTGGCACCACATGCTAACAGAGTAGGATGAAGTTTACCCTAGACAGTGATCTAAGGTTTAGTTTCTATGTTTTCCCCCCTGATGGTTAAAATTAGGATGCAAGGGAAGGTAGACTGATCCTAGATCTGTAGCTCTCATCTTCTAACCCAGGAGCCACGTCAAACCTCCCCCTAACTCGCCTTCGGTTGTTCCGGTGTTTGTTTAGGACAGTTTCCAAGTTGTTTAGTTTTTGGGTTGTTTAGCCCAGGAGGGTCAATGCACTGTTAAGGTGTAATGTCACAAATATGGCACGGCAGTATGGTTTTACTGCTGCTGTGCTGGGTGTGGATTTCTGTCAGTTTGTTATTTTAGTTTTATTTAACTTGCTTTGTTTTCTAGAGGGAGAACAACAGTGGTTCTGGTCACGTTTATTTTTTCGCGAGGACAGGCTTGTAGCATATGTAGGTTTTATCGAAGGGTGGGATTTGATTATTATGGGATAACGTACTTGGTAGGTCAAACTGTTTTTAACTACTTTTTTATTGTACCATGTTTTTATTTACCTTGTGGTTTTAACATTGAGCTGACGCTAATGATTTTATTCAGCATTTACATTCAACTATAAACAGTTTCTGTTTCACATTGGTTACTGTTAGAAAGACAAGATGTACTATACAAAACTGCATTCTGCAAATATCTGAAAGAAGAATTGACTTTGAGGGAGTCCGCAGCTTCCCACGAGCCTGGGTGTCAGTCAGTTTCTCTTCCCTGCTTCTTTCCTGTCAAAAGGCATGACGACTACAAAAGTGTTGAGGAGTTTGACAGAAACATGTTGGTGTCCAGGCTAAATTCCCACTTGGTCAACAACAATGACCGTTTTTATGAGTCTTCATTGCCATGGCGGTAGTTTAAATGTACTACTACGTGTATCACCTTTCATTACCTCCCCTCAGTGTCCAGTCAGTCTTGTAGTTCAAACTGTGGCTCAGATTCTCATTCAAGGTGCTCAGATCCTCATTCAAGGTGCTCTCTGTGGGTCGCAACCTAACTTCAGGATAGAGGAAGGAACGCATACTCGCACATCTGTCAACTAAAAAAATCCTCAAACCTATTTATGTATTTTTTGGTTCGGTTGACTTCATCAATCAATAAACGTTTATTTCCCCGGAAATCAATGAGTTCAGATGGCAGATGATGCAGACATGGGAATCTCAGAGCATGAGCCTGTCTGACCCACTGTTTATCAGTGGATACACACATCCAAACATCAGTTCAATAGAGAGAAATGAAATGACATTTCAGTGGAGACCGAGGACGGCTTAGCATATACCTCATTTACAGTCCAGCAGAGCTGGTACTCGTGATGCTATGTAATCGACATGAACAGTTAGATGAGCAGTATGTACAACATTCCGTTTTTTAGATATCTTTTATTATGTTTTAGCTGTCACCTGGTTCTGATTGAACCGGTTAATGCTTCTAGTTTAACTCATATGAACTGTGTATATAAAGAGCTGAGAAAACATGTCAGATGCTTGTTTTCTTGGGACCATATTGCTTATTTATTCCATTGCTAGTGCTCAGATTTGATCATGTCCAATGGTTTTGTTTTATTAATAAAAAGCCCAAAAATGTTTTTTTACCCAGTGTGTTTTCTGTTGCCCATTGATTTCTGACGTATTACCTCAAGTACTAGATTAAAGAACTCTTCAACATAGGTAAGTTTCTGTATTTTTCTTCTGTTGGAATTATATGTCAAAATAACCAATTCTTCCTACTCATTTTGGATTGAGGCCTGCAGATTTATCTTCCTAATGCGTATGCTTTGTTGTACTCCAATGAGAAGCACAAAAGACTTAGAGGGAAGGCAATCTGAGGTAGCAGCTGGCTTTCAGTTTGCACTCAAACACTTCCCTTCCCTACAGACTTCCCCTTCTCTTTTAGGGGCCTGTTTTTCAGTGAAACTATTTTCCTTGTCTTGTATTTGAGGGGAACTCATGAAAAATGGAGAGGGTTATTACAGTTCCCCTCGTCCTGTCAGGGGTAATGTATCTGGGGATGAATTAATTATGAGCAGTTCTTGTACTTCTTGGTCTGTGAGATGGAAACAGCCTGGTGTGGTTAGTAAGTTTGGGGGTGGGGGGCTGGTGGTATTTGTTTGTGCGGCTGCAGAGAGGAGTCTTGTCCAGAAACAAACTCTACGACCCGCTGGACACTCCATGTAGATCTGAAAGGATGGATTGGATAGGTGTAAGGAACATGGTTGTTTGTTCCAGCCCATAACTCTACTGATTTTTGGACTATAACTTACATCATCAGATGATAAGAGGAAATCAACATTCTACAGGTAGAGTATTTGTTTTTATTGTAATATTTTTGTACTTTGTACACAACATAGAAAACCAGTACCGCTTTACAGTAGGGTCCTCATCTGTAAAGGGTTTATAACAGTCTACCAATTAACAAACCCTTTATAAAGCCTTTATAGATGATGCCTTAACGTTATTTGAAACATAGAAAACAGTGCACTAAACAGTCACGTCACTTAGTAAAGAGTCCACAATGTGCTTATAGAGTTAATAACATCATTACAAGTGCGTTACGTTTGTTCCCTGGAGTCGGTACATCGTTATCGTACAACGTGCGGGTCAGTCTATCAGCAGAGCAGAAAAATAAAATACACCTAAAAGATCATTTTTGTTTCCATGGCACCTTGTGCACATTTAGTTTTTCAGAAAACTTCTGATGGTTATTTACAAAGGCCGGTGTCATTGGTTAGTCACATAGATCTATCATACATAGCTTTGTTACACCGGGCGATTCAATATGATCCAAACTGTGTGCTTCGGTACATAGCTCTAGTACACGTATATCTATTACAGGACAGGCCGTTTTTAAAAGACAATGCATAAAATACACAGGCAGCACATAAAAGGTGACAGTTACTAGGTCGTTTTCTGTCTCGACATTTCTTATCAAATCAATACGTTTGTTTTTTCATTTAGCGTGGCAGTTTCTAAGTGTGTCCTGGATTCTAAGAGGGAGTTTTAAAGTGAGTAGTGCAACAACAAGTTAAGTGGCTGGCGTTCGGTTGCCTTAGTTTGGATGAGCGCCTGCCACCAGCACCAGGTTGATGTTCAGTAGGCATTAAAACAACATGTGCGTTTTTGTGGAGAATTTCCCAAAATACCTCCTCAGTTCCAAAATGTCCTCTATCATTTTGTGCCTGCTGAACACAACCTGGTAGTACAGGTAGACTGTGTGTCCTGTGGTATTACCCTGTTCCCTTTGTGGAGGGGACATCCATAGAGTCATCCCCCCCTCCTCTCCCCTGTAACTATTCCCCAGGTCATTGCTGTAAATGAGAATGTGTTCTCAGTCAACTCACCTGGTTAAATAAGGGTTAAATAAATAAATAAAAGGGTAAGGGTCTGGACACAGCACACTGACTCGGGAATGTGACATGTGAAAGACAGGAATGTGTTGGAGAAACATTCATCATTAATTGTGCTATTAGCAGTGAACCACTCTGGTGCATCCAGGCCCTTCACCCTCACGGACGTCTGCATCGTCAAATGCCTACCCTCTTGCCCGGTTACATATAGGAAGTTTATTTCCTGTGAGAACTGAAGTCAAAACCCAACCCATGCTGTATCCAAAAAAAACAAAAAAACATAAAAGAATGAACTAATAACAGAAGATGATTCGTTTATGAACTAATAACAGAAGATGATTCCTTCATGAACTAATGACAGAAGACTAATTCCTTTAGTTCCTAACATGGATATTACATGTCGGAGAGGGAGTTAGAGGGAGGAGAGTTAGAGAGAGGGAGGAGAGTTAGAGAGAGGGAGGAGAGGGAGGGGGAGGAGAGTTAGCGAGAGGGAGGAGGGGGAGGAGAGTTAGCGAGAGGGACGGGGAGGAGAGTTAGCGAGAGGGAGGAGAGGGAGGGGGAGGAGAGTTAGCGAGAGGGAGGAGAGGGAGGGGGAGGAGAGTTAGCGAGAGGGAGGAGAGGGAGGGGGAGGAGAGTTAGCGAGAGGGAGGAGAGGGAGGGGGAGGAGAGTTAGCGAGAGGGAGGAGAGGGAGGGGGAGGAGAGTTAGCGAGAGGGAGGAGAGGGAGGGTGAGGAGAGTTAGCAAGAAGGAGGATAGCGAGGAAAGGAGAGTTGGACAGGGAGGGGGGGGAGAGTTAGCGAGAAGGAGGAAAGCGAGGAAAGGAGATTTGGAGAGGGAGGAGAGTTAGTTAGTGAGAGGAAGTAGTATAAGTAATAGGAGAGTCTTAGGGAGCGGGGGATTTTTTTTGTTGAGTTACCTAAGTGGACTATGACAGTGGGTGACGTACATAAATACGATATAAAAACCCAGAGGGAGTCTGGTCGGTGTTTGGCGTTCTGTGCAGGGCAGGGGTGGGATACTTTGGATGAGAGTGAGTCTAGAAGGTCTGGTCATCTTGGCAGGACTCTGTGGAATGACCAAAGGCCTCACAGATGTCGCAGTACGGACGCTGGTCGGCTGGCTTGCCCTTGAAGGAAGAGTGGGGCACTGAGTCAGGGCTCTGGGCCTGGGTCGGACAATCTTCGGTGTCATGGAGGTCGAAACAGTCACAGATATCACAGAACAGACGAGGAGGAGCCTTCTTGTCCTTCTTAGATCCACACTCTTCCAAACTAGAGAGGGAGAGACCGAGAGAGAGAGGAAGAGAGAGAGTGATTAGGGAAATGCAAAATATTGCATGTTGACGGGTCTGTCAACAACTGTAACTGAGGGCTAAGTTTGGGGTTTGGGTTCAGAGGTTATAAGACTGACCCGTCAGTGCCGCCGTTGAACTCAGCCAGAACCATCTTCTTCAGCTTCACCTTCAACTCCTCGTTCTTCCTCTGCAGGTCCACGATCACACTGTTCAGGAAGTTAATCTGAAGGAGGAAAATAAATGGAGGGAGAGAAGAAAGAGAGACCACAGTCAAGTTTATATAAGAAAGAGTGGGGTGGACTGTGAGACAATGGTGGAAGTGCGGATATCTATCTATGCAAATTATATACTGTATAAGTGACAAGCAGATGATGCAATTTTAATACTAATTGCGAATCATACCTGTCCCTCTGCAAACTCCTTCTCTTCTCTCAGCTGGTCCAGAACTGCGTCACCTGAGGAAGGCATTCCACTGTCCCCTCCCTCGGAGGCCTGCTGTCCCATGAGCCTCTGCTCCAGGCTGGTGACACATCCCTGTAGTTGGGCCTTGTCTCTCTCCAGCGCCTCAACGGCAGACTGCAGAGTCTTGGCTATGGCGTTCTCACCTTGCAGCACCACAATCTACAGGGAGAGGGAGACAGAGAGACAGGTTTCAACGAATATAGAGATACAGCCGTTGTATGGCAGCCCAGAGAAAAAGCATAGGACCCAATGCAAGTTTTCTTAATTTTTTTATCAAAAGGCCCAGAGTCTGCCAGAGTTGTGTGTGAATGTTTACCTCATTCCTCAGAGTCTCCAGCTCCTTGTCCTTATCTGTCTTCTGGAAGTTTCTCTCCTCCCCTGTCTCCTGGTTGGATAGAGTTTCCCTGGGGGGGCAGAGGCAGAGAACCGCTAAATACAGAACTCACACACTCACACTGGGACTGGCAGGAGCAGTGCAGTACATTTCTCTTTGGGTACAGTGAGAAACTTCTGCCTGATGAAGGTCTCTGACTGCAATTTTTTAAACTTTTGATTTACAATAAATAATCAAATACTTCACACAATAGTTGTGATACTCAAGGCGTTGGAACAAGGTTCACTAAAGACTAGTGAAGCTAGCTCTTTCTCAATAACAACATTGGGAAGTTTAGGGCCAAAGTTTGAAAGAACACAACAAATCCAGATGTTGAAATCCAAATCCAAAAAGGCATTATCAGGATTCAGATCACAGTGAATAACCTGTCTTTGGAAGCCCAAGGTTGATGGCATTACCCTGCCTGGGTCTCGTGATCCAATACATCCACATGGAACAACAACCTTAATCACATGCTGACCACACCGCTCGCGTCGAGTGCGTTGCAAAATAAATGTACACATACATGTTATTCAATCATTGCACCCACACTGCTTGCGCACGTCAACGAGCATCTGCGTAGCCAGGCACTAAAATAGAAGTTGGTTCTATTTGTGAAGCTTCACTCGCTGCAAGTCCTGCCTCTCCCATCTCCTCATTGGTTTTTAGGAGCATATACCCACGTGGGAGATTGAACGGTGAACTGAGGTCCACACTCCAGTCCAGTTGGTGGTGGTAATGCACCTTAAAGTTGGTTGCCAACCGCCATATGAAGTCCGAAGATGAAGAAGACTGAAGGTGGAGAGATTACTAGAACTAACTAGGTTTACCCTTTTATCTGTGGATTAATTGTCGGAGTAGAGGACCTTGTGCATTTCAGGTAAAATAACAACCCAATATTTATATCCAAGGACAAATTATCTAGCAACAACACGCTAGCTAGCTAAATTTACATAAATGTTTAATGCTTTTCGAGGAGAGATTACTAGAAACAATGCTTATGCTTTTCGACCTGTCCCCAAATGAATATAGTTGGTTCAAAGTTCGTTTTGATATATCAACCTGCGTGTCCTGATGGCGTCTGGTGTGGGTGTACAAAACCAACACGCGCGCAAGCTTTCTGGTCAGCATGTTAATCACAAAAGATGTAGCTTGGATGTCTTCCCCTCAACAAAGTCTTTACTACAGATGCTAGTCTAGATATATAGCCTACTTTTCTAGGGATTAATGCTGCTGAATAACGTCTCTTTTCTGACTGCCTGACTGTGAAACATTCACCTGAAAAGGTAGTTATCCACTGATCTCTCCTGACTGATTAGTCCTGCTCTACATAACCTTTCTCAGGCTTTCATCATCTCTCTCTGGTTTAAATAACCTTTCTGATGCCAACCTCCCACCTCTTCTGCTCCTCTCGTCTCCTCCCATTTCCTCTCCTCTCTTCCCCACCCCAACTTCTTCTCCTCTATCTCCTCTCCCCTTCAACATTCCTTTCCTTCCTGCCCTCCATCTCTCTCCTCTCATTACTAGTGTTAGTAAAGGGATATACAGTGCCGTGAAAAAGTATTTGCCCCCTTTCTGATTTTCCCTATTCTTGCATATTTTTGATACTGAATGTTAGCAGATCTTCAACCTAAACCTAATATTAGATAAAGGGAACTTGAGTTTACAAATAATAAAAACAAATGGATACTTATTTTATTTATTTAATTAACAAAGTTATGTAACATACAATTCCCCTGTGTGAAAAAGTAATTGCCCACTTACACTCAGTAACTGGTTGTGCCACCTTTAGCTGCAATGACTGCAACCAAACACTTCCTGTAGTTCTTGATCAGTCTCTCACATCACTGTGGAGGAATTTCTGCTTTAACTCAGCAACATTTGTTGGTTTCCAAGCATGAATGGCTCGTTTCAAGTCCTGCCACAACATCTCAATTGGGATTAGGTCTGGATTTTGACTAGGCCTGTCACGCCTGCTACGCTCTTCCCCCTGGCGCTCGCAGGCGCCCAGCATTGCGCACTCCTGCCACCATCATTACGCACACCTGCCTTCCCCCCGTCACACACAGCAGCGATTATTGGACTCAAAAGTTTCAAGTTTATTACCTCCCCTATATTTGTCAGTTCCCCAGCTCTGTTCCCTGCTGCTGTGATTGTCGTTTGTCATTGTGTATCCGTGTGCTGACGCTGTTTCTGTCTTGCTCTCCCTGTACCTGCTTCTCGTCTCCGGTGTCGGTCCTTACAAGGCGCCATTACAAAACTTCTAATATGTTGCTTTTTAGCCATTTTCATGTAGACTTGATTGTGTGTTTTGGATCATTGTCTTGCTGCATGACCCAGCTGCGCTTCAGCTTCAGCAGGACAATGATTCTATTCTAAATTATTTTAAATCGTTTTTTTCTTTCATCAATCTACACACAATACCCCATAATGACAAAGCGAAAACAGATTTTTTTTAAATGTTTTGAAATAACAGAAATACCTTATTGACATAAGTATTCAGACCCTTTTCTATGAGACTCAAAATTGAGCTCAGGTGCATCCTGTTTCCATAGATCATCCTTGAGATGTTTCTACAACTTGATTGGAGTCCATCTGTGGTAAATTCAATTGATTGGACATGATTTAGAAAGGCACACACCGGTCTATATAAGGTCCCACAGTTGACAGTGCAGGTCAGAGCAAAAGCCAAGCCACGAGGTGGAAGGAATTGTCTGTAGAGCTCCGAGAGGATTGTGTGGAGGCACAGATCTGGGGAAGGGTACCAAAAAATGTCTGCAGTATTGAAGGTCCCCAAGAACACAGTAGCCGCCATCATTCTTAATTGGAAGAAGTTTGGAAACACCAAGACTCTTCCTAAAGCTGGCTGCCAGGCCAAACTGAGCAATCGGGGGAGAAGGACCTTGGTCAGGGAGGTGACCAAGAACCCGATGGTCACTCTGACAGAGCTCCAGAGTTCCTCTGTGGAGATGGGAGAACATTCCAGAAGGACAACCATCTCTGTAGCACTCCACCAATCCAATCAGGCCTTTATGGTAGAGTGACCAGATGGAAGCCACTCCTCAGTAAAAGGCACATGATAGCCCGCTTGGAGTTTGCCAAAAGGTACCTAAAGGACTCTTAGACCATGAGAAACAATATCATCTGGTCTGATGAAACCAAGATTGAACTCTTTGGCCTGAATGCCAAGCGTCAGGTCTGGAGGAAACCTGGCACCATCACTACAGTGAAGCATGGTGGTGGCAGCATCATGTTGTGGTGACCAGTCAGGATCGAGGGAAAGATGAATGGAGCAAAGTACACAGAGATCCTTGATGAAAACCTGCTCCAAAGCGCTCAGGACCTCAGACTGAGGCGAAGGTTCACCTACCAACAGGATAACGACCCTAAGCACACAGCCAAGACAACGCAGGAGTGGCTTCGGGACAAGTCTCTGAATGTCCTTGAGTGGCCCAGCCAGAGCCCGGACTTGTACCCAATCGACCATCTCTGGAGAGACCTGAAAATAGCTTTGCAGCTATACTCCCCATCCAACCTGACAGGGCTTAAGAGGATCTGCAGAGAAGAACTCCCCAAATACAGGTGTGACAAGCTTGTAGCGTCATACCCAATAAGACTCGAGGCTGTAATCACTGCCAAAGGTGCTTCAACAAAGTACTGAGTAAAGGGTCTGAATACTTATGTAAATGTAATATTTCAATTTACATTTTTTTAATACATTTGCAAACAGTTCTAAAAACCTGTTTTTGCTTTATCATTATGGAGTATTTTTGAATAAGGCTGTAACGTAACAAAATTTGGAAAAAGTCAAGGGGTCCGATTACTTTCCGAATGCACTGTATACACTATCCATACACTTCTTCCACTATCAGAAACACTGAAGTCGATCGTTAATGGATATAGAAAAGAAACTGTACCAAGGCAGCAGATGCATGGTGCAATATGTTTACACTCAGCTATCTTCCCAAGGCAGCAGCGAATAAATTGTGTTGTAAATACTATAAGGAATGTGTAATAAATGTTTTACCTGTCTTTCATGTCTTGCTGGTACTGAGACTTATGACTGTTCAGCTTCAGTTCCTCACTGGGAGAGATGGAAGGAGAGCGAGAGAGAGGGAGAGAGAGAGAGAGAGAGAGAAAGAGAAGGGAGAGAGAGAAATGGAGGGAGAGAGATGGAGGGAGAGCGAGCGAGAGAGAGGGAGAGAGAGAGAAGGGCGAGAGAGGGAGAGAAAGAGAAGGGAGAGAGAGGGAGAGAGAGAGAAGGAGAGCGAGAGAGAAAGGGAGAAAGAGAGAAGGGCGAGGGTTGCTTTTCAGTGTCAGTCAACATTTGTGAGACTCAATAACAATCAACATGATTCATGTCTAGAGGCACTTTCTAATAAAGGACAATCAGAATGTGTGTTCAACATCAATGATAGCAAATGTATACATAAATAAAAATACATTTACAGCACACAGTATCTCTGCTTGGCTGTGATGTTGGTACGGGTACGGGTTGTCATGGCTAAGTAGTGATGAGTGTAAAGGTCATGTCCAATTCTCAGTATGTGTGGCAAATGGGCCAGTCTAAATCCCCTTCTGTGTGTCAAACTGAGGCATAATCACATTGGCCACACTCTAAAGCATCAGTCACTGACACACATTTAAAAAGACTTGATTTGAATCCATAAATAACATCACATCATAAAGGATTCAAATATTTCAAAGGTTGTTGATGCAAGGACACCTTCACCAACACACAGCTAGGCTGCCCATATCGGCTGAAACAGAGTAGTACCTTCTCCTCCACACAGCTAGGCTGCCCATTTCGGCTGAAACAGAGCAGTACCTTCTCCACCACACAGCTAGGCTGCCCATATCGGCTGAAACAGAGCAGCACATTCTCCTCCACACAGCTAGGCTGCCCATATCGGCTGAAACAGAGCAGTACCTTCTCCTCCACACAGCTAGGCTGCCCATAATGGCTGAAACAGAGCAGTACCTTCTCCTCCACACAGCTAGGCTGCCCATATCAGCTGAAACAGAGCAGTACCTTCTCCTCCACACAGCTAGGTTGCCCATATCAGCTGAAACAGAGCAGTACCTTTTCCTCCACACAGCTAGGCTGCCCATAACGGCTGAAACAGAGTAGTACCTTCTCCTCCACACAGCTAGGCTGCCCATATCAGCTGAAACAGAGCAGTACCTTCTCCTCCACACAGCTAGGCTGCCCATATCAGCTGAAACAGAGCAGTACCTTCTCCTCCACACAGCTAGGCTGCCCAGAACGGCTGAAACAGAGCAGTACCTTCTCCTCCACACAGCTAGGCTGCCCATATCAGCTGAAACAGAGCAGTACCTTCTCCTCCACACAGCTAGGCTGCCCATAACGGCTGAAACAGAGCAGTACCTTCTCCTCCACACAGCTAGGCTGCCCATATCGGCTGAAACAGAGCAGTACCTTCTCCTCCACACAGCTAGGCTGCCCATAACGGCTGAAACAGAGCAGTACCTTCTCCTCCACACAGCTAGGCTGCCCATATCGGCTGAAACAGAGCAGTACCTTCTCCTCCACACAGCTAGGCTGCCCATATCGGCTGAAACAGAGCAGTACCTTCTCCTCCACACAGCTAGGCTGCCCATATCGGCTGAAACAGAGCAGTACCTAGCCAGTTGTTTTGCTCTACTCTTAGGCAGGCCTGCAATCTGAAGGCCACGTACCGTAAGCCTATGTATGTGGCCCAGATTGACAAATATCAATAGTGCCAACTTACATTTTGTATCTGAAGCTGTCCAAGCGTGATATGAGAGGCTGATATTTAATACGCACACACGCACACACACACACACACCACACACACACACACACACACACACACACACACACACACACACACACACACACACACACACACACACACACACACACACACTCCCAAAGGTTGTAACCCGAGAGAAGTGAAAAGGCACTCTACTCCTTAGAGAATATACAATAATTAACCAGTGAAAAACCCCAATTCCCCCCTCTAATCCACTGCTAGCTGTGTATAGACTTTACAATACAGACCAAGCCAAAACACACACAAAGAGATCAGAAAACTGACTGGGTCGGATGCAGCTGTTCTCCCAGACGAGATGTCTCCGGCAGCACAAAGCTGCTCTCACACACACACACACACACACACACACACACACACACACACACACACACACACACACACACACACACACACACACACACACACACACACACACACACACACACACACACACACACACACACACACATGCCAGCGTTCTCGCTCTTGCAGACACGTGCGAATGCACACGTCATGGAGGTTATGAGACCCATGGAGTGGCCATGTTGGAGGCAAGCGGTTCGAGGAGAAGAGGCTGTGATTATGTAACACTCCCTGGTCTCTGATGGGCGGAAGGAAAGAGGAACGCTTGTGTTTAAAAGGATGGAGGAAGAGAGGGATGAGTGAAGGAGAGGAGAGAATAGTGAAATCAGGACAAAGTGAATAATGAAGTACTTGCTGTCATTCAGCCTGTCACGACCGTTGCTTTGATGACTCACACGGGGGGGGGGGGGGGGGGGGGGGGGGGTGTCACAACACACACACAAGTTAAACATGAAGGCATGCACACGCACGTGTACACACACACGTCCGCAGACCTATAAATAGAACCCTAGGTCATGCATGACGCTCATCATAACAAAGAGAGAAGCCCAGTCTTTCTCCCGACATACTGCAGCTGTACATAGCATGCTGCTGTCTAATGAGAGGGAAGTATTTCATCATCACTGGCTACTGGGTTTTAGGGATACATCAACAACCGTTCTAATACCAGAAGACTACACTTTGCAGAGTATGATCCCACACAGGTGTCACAAACTGGCTTTAAGAGTGTGAACTCTCTCTCTCTCCCTCCCTCCCTCCCTCCCTCTCTCTCTCTCTCTCTCTCTCTCTCTCTCTCTCATATCATCAGCATGACTAAGCTGCATGAGCGAGATAAATATATGAGTCTATGACTTATTTGAGTAAGACTTTGATATGAGCCTCTCACGTTTCCCTGCACGGGCTTCTGATGTGCTGGTCTTTACCCGCACGCTGAAACACCACAGAACCACAGAGCATACAATCCTCCTGTGTCTCCTGGAGCCAAAGAAGCTGACATGTTGGTCGAGGGTCAGCTTGTCCATGTATGGAATTCCCATTTCTCCTTGAACATTCCAATATGCTGGTTTCAGCCATTCACACACAGATTAGATCACCCAAAGAGCAAGCATAATAACCTTCGGTCGTACTCACATTTCCTTGCACAGATTTCCGATGCGCTGGTTTTCCGAGCTGCTCCGCTCCTGCGAGAGACTGAGTTCTTCCTGGAATTTGGAATTCTGCCGTTTCAGCGCCTCGAGCTGGAAAATGATAAACGGATGGAAACGAAGGATGAAAGGAGGGAGACAGAAAAAAGAGAGATTTAGACACACGGTAAACAGTAAACAGATAAAGCTGTCTCTTCTTCACGCCTCTCTAACAGTCTTAGTCGCGAACATTAACACGAAGACACACTGCCGCGTTACACTGCTCCACTGAAACAGCCGTTTCCTCGGTACACAAAGACCAACACCATTACTCATCATATAAACTGTCTGCCAAACATACGCACAGAGACATAAGTGTGTGAGGGATTAAATCACTTCGCCTGGGCGGCAGGAAGCCTAGCGGTTAAGAGTGTTGGGTCAGTAACCGAATGGTCACTGGTTTGAATCCCCAAGCTGGAAAAATTGTCCGTTCTGCCCTTGAGCAAGGCAGTTAACCCCCAAAACAACTGCTCCCAGATGTGGATTAAGGCAGTCCGCCGTACCGCTCTGATTCAGAGGAGTTGGGTTAAATGTGGAAGACACATTTCGGTTGAATGCATGCAGCTAACTAGATATCTCCGTTTCCCTACTTCTAGCGTCAATGTCCATGACTAAGTATTATTTCGTTTCTTTATTCCCAGCTCATCAGAAAAAGATCATGTGTAGATACACGGTATGTGAGACTTGACAAATCATCATTTGGGAGGAGATGGATCCTCTGCGGCATTAGAGACCATGCAGAGATGATGATAATGACTGAAAAGATCATGTCATTTCTAAAGGGACAGGGGGGATCAAACCATGAGCATCCAAATCATGAGTCAAACTTTAAATCCTTTTAAGCATTCTGTTTGTTCTTACTCCCACTCCTATTTCTAAACAATATGGCATAAAAATAGCTAATGGTGTGCGAAATCTTTTGTTTCTGTAACGGCGTTCCTCTCTCTCTTCATAAGAAGAGGAGGTGTAGTGATCAAGCCAAGGCGCAGCGGGTTGTGAATACATGATTATTTATTAAATAAACAAAACAGACCAAACTACGAACTATACTTGATATAACTAACAAAATAACAAAACGATGTAGACAGACCTGAACAAACGAACTTACAAATACACGAAGCACGCCGACACAGGAACAGACTACATAAACGCACGAACAAACCGAAACAATCCCGTATGGTGTAACATTGACACAGAAACAGGAGACAATCACCCACAAACAAACAGTGAGAACACCCTACCTAAATATGACTCTTAATTAGAGGAGAACGCAAAACACCTGCCTCTAATTAAGAGCCATACCAGGCAACCAAAACCAACATAGAAACAGATAACATAGACTGCCCACCCAAAACACATGCCCTGACCTAAACACATACAAAAACAACATAAAACAGGTCAGGACCGTTACAGAACCCCCCCCTCAAGGTGCGAACTCCGGGCGCACCAGCACAAAGTCCAGGGGAGGGTCTGGGTGGGCAGTTGACCACGGTGGTGGCTCCGGCTCTGGACGCTGTCCCCACACCACCATAGTCACTCCCCGTTTCTGTCTTCCCCTCCCAATGACCACCCTAAAACTCACATCCCCTAAATAAACGGCCAGCACCAGGAGAAGGGGCAGCACCGGGACAAGGGGCAGCACCGGGACAAGGGGCAGCACCGGGACAAGGGGCAGCACCGGGACAAGGGGCAGCACCGGGACAAGGGGCAGCACCGGGACAAGGGGCAGCACCGGGACAAGGGGCAGCACCGGGACAAGGGGCAGCACCGGGACAAGGGGCAGCACCGGGACAAGGGGCAGCACCGGGACAAGGGGCAGGTCCCGGCTGATATACTCTGGCAGATCCCGGCTGAGGGACTCTGGCAGGTCTATGCAGGCTGACGGCTCTCGACGCTCATGGCAGGCTGACGGCTCTCGACGCTCATGGCAGGCTGACGGCTCTCGACGCTCATGGCAGGCTGACGGCTCTCGACGCTCATGGCAGGCTGACGGCTCTCGACGCTCATGGCAGGCTGACGGCTCTCGACGCTCATGGCAGGCTGACGGCTCTCGACGCTCATGGCAGGCTGACGGCTCTCGACGCTCATGGCAGGCTGGCGGCTCTCGACGCTCATGGCAGGCTGGCGGCTCTCGACGCTCATGGCAGGCTGGCGGCTCTCGACGCTCATGGCAGGCTGGCGGCTCTCGACGCTCATGGCAGGCTGGCGGCTCTCGACGCTCATGGCTCTCTGGCGGCTCTGGCAGATCCTGTCTGGTTGGCGGCTCTGGCAGATCCTGTCTGGTTGGCGGCTCTGGCAGATCCTGTCTGGTTGGCGGCTCTGGCAGATCCTGTCTGGTTGGCGGCTCTGGCAGATCCTGTCTGGTTGGCGGCTCTGGCAGATCCTGTCTGGTTGGCGGCTCTGGCAGATCCTGTCTGGTTGGCGGCTCTGGCAGATCCTGTCTGGTTGGCGGCTCTGGCAGATCCTGTCTGGCGGGCGGCTCTGGCAGATCCTGTCTGGCGGGCGGCTCTGGCAGATCCTGTCTGGCGGGCGGCTCTAGCGGCTCCTGTCTGGCGGGCGGCTCTAGCGGCTCCTGTCTGGCGGACGGCTCTGTAGGCTCATGGCAGACGGGCGGCTTTGCAGGCTCATGGCAGACGGCGGCTCTGCAGGCTCATGGCAGACGGATGGCTCAGACGGCGCTGGGGAGACGGATGGCTCAGATGGCGCTGGGGAGACGGATGGCTCAGATGGCGCTGGGGAGACGGATGGCTCAGATGGCGCTGGGGAGACGGATGGCTCAGATGGCGCTGGGGAGACGGATGGCTCTGGCCGGATACGGCGCACTGTAGACCTGGTGCCGGAACTGGAGGCACCGGGCTAAGGATAGGCACCTTCCTACTAGTGCGGGGAGCAGGGACAGGGCACACTGTACTCTCAAAGCCTACTCTATCCCTGATGCGAGGTACCGGCACTGGTGACACCGGGCTGAGGACAAGCACATCAGGATTAGTAGGGGGAGAAGATACAGTGTGTACAGGGCTCTGGAGACGCACAGGAGGCTTTGTGCGTGGTGCCGGAACTGGAGGCACCGAACTGGATACACGCACTACAGAGAGAGTGCGTGGAGGAGGAACTGGGCTCAGGAGACGCACTGATAGCCTAGTGCGTAGTGTAGACACTGTAGGTACTAGGCTGGGGCGGGGAGGTGGCGCCGGAAATACCGGACCGTGGAGGCGTACTGGCACTCTTGAGCATTGAGCCTGCCCAACCTTACCTGGTTGAATACTCCCGGTTGCCCGACCAGTGCGGGGAGGTGGAATAACCCGCACCGGGCTATGTAGGCGAACCGGGGAAACCATGCGTAAGGCAGGTGCCATGTATGCCGGCCCGAGGAGACGCACTGGAGACCAGACGCGTTGAGCCGGCCTCATGACACCTGGCTCAATACCCAATCTAGCCCTACCAGTGCGGGGAGGTGGAATAACCCGCACTGGGCTATGCACTCGTACAGGAGACACCGTGCGCTCTACTGCGTAACACGGCGCCTGCCCGTACTCCCGCTCTCCACGGTAAGCCTGGGAAGTGGGCGCAGGTCTCCTACCTGCCCTTGGCCCACTACCTCCTAGCCACCCCCCAAGAAATTTTTGGGAATTACTTACGGGCTTTTTGGGCTTCCGTGCCAGACGCGTTCCCTCATAGCTCCGGTTCCTCTCTCCGGTAGCCTCTGCTCTCCCCAGTGCCTCTAGCTGCTCCCATGGCTTTTCGGGCTTCCAGCCACGTCTCCTTGCTGCCTCCTCAAACCACCGCTCCTGGGCTTTAGCTGCCTCCCTCTCTTCCTGAGAGCGGCGATTCTCTCCTGCCTTAGCCCAGGGACCTTCTCCATTCAATATCTGCTCCCAAGTCCAGAAATCCTTGTTTTCCTCTCCCTTACTCCAATTACTCCGCTGCTTGGCTCTGGAATGGTGGGTGATTCTGTAACGGCGTTCCTCTCTCTCTTCATAAGAAGAGGAGGTGTAGTGATCAAGCCAAGGCGCAGCGGGTTGTGAATACATGATTATTTATTAAATAAACAAAACAGACCAAACTAAGACGAAAACGAACTATACTTGATATAACTAACGAAATAATAAAACGATGTAGACAGACCTGAACAAACGAACTTACAAATACACGAAGCACGCCGACACAGGAACAGACTACATAAACGCACGAACAAACCGAAACAATCCCGTATGGTGTAACATTGACACAGAAACAGGAGACAATCACCCACAAACAAACAGTGAGAACACCCTACCTAAATATGACTCTTAATTAGAGGAGAACGCAAAACACCTGCCTCTAATTAAGAGCCATACCAGGCAACCAAAACCAACATAGAAACAGATAACATAGACTGCCCACCCAAAACACATGCCCTGACCTAAACACATACAAAAACAACATAAAACAGGTCAGGACCGTTACAGTTTCTAGGATTTTTATTCAAATGAACTTATACTTGTCAAAGCAAACATATCACAGGCAAATCTTGGCATCCTGACATCCGAAGGGGATGTTAGGTAAACAAGTGGAAACTTCCACCAGAGAAGTGAGGACATGTTGACTAGCAATGACCAACCCCTCTTCTGTTGTTATGCTTCCCCTAGACTAGAGTCCCATTGTGGCAGTGTACAGTATGTGTGTGCGTGTGACCATGTCAATAAATAATTTACTGGACATAAACACGGCTTCGGAATCAATGTTTTTCTTTGCTACAGTACTGCTGCTGGAACAGAATAAAAAAAGTTCCCTGATGGTAAGTCATGTGCTCACGTGCTGTCTGTTTGGTTGTGTTTTAACATAAAGTAGATATATTTCTAGTGTCTTTTTTTAATCTCCAATCATCTGTCTTTACATGTGAGTAACCGATCCATGGCAGATGCAGCGCAATCCTGAATGCAATCTCTTACTGAATGCAATCCTGATTGCAATCCTGAATGCAATCTCTTACTGAATGCAATCCTGGATGCAATATCTTACTGAATGCAATCCTGGATGCAATATCTTACTGAATGCAATCCTGGATGCAATATCTTACTGAATGCAATCCTGGATGCAATATCTTACTGAATGCAATCCTGGATGCAATATCTTACTGAATGCAATCCTGGATGCAATATCTTACTGAATGCAATCCTGGATGCCTTCTCTTACTGAATGCAATCCTGAATGCAATCTCTTACTGTAAGTCATGTGCTGAGCCGTGGTCGGGAGCTGTACTCCATGTCAATCAAACAGAACCCGACCCGGACCAGAGAGAAAAGCTATTTGGAACTGTGAACACCTCTACCTTAAAGTGAGTCGGTTTACATGACAGAACCCTGAACTAGTCCACGGAGGTGTCACATACTAACAAACGCACACAACACGCAGAGAAGAAGAGCTCCGTACTCAGTAGCCTGATTTGAAGCAGTCAGATTGAGGATGCTGCTCTGACACTGGGCCATTTCACAGTTTGTTTGTGTTTGTGACAGATGTTCGACTAGTATCCTCAGAGGATAAGAGCACAGCAATGTTAGACCAGATAATCTAATAACATCTGTCTGAAGACAGACTCCATATCCATAGCATACTAGCACACACGCACGCACGCACGCACACACACACACACACACACACACAGCCGACAGCAAACAAACAACCAGACAGCAAACTTAAGCGCTCATTCTCAGTCACAAAGGCCGCAAACGACCATCTCTCTTCCTGAAAATACAACCATCTAAATCAGTAACCTCCTGCACTTTCAGATTCAAATTGTCCTCACTCATCCTCCCTCAATTACCACTCAAGAACAAGTCCTCCCCGAACAGCTGGAATACAGCTTGAAATACAGGCTCAAATAGAATCAGCTAAAACATCACCAGTCCATTTGAGAAATGACACAAACATGTAAGAAACCTGCTGTGCGAGGAACAGAACAGCTGTGTTTACCTGGTAGTGAGAGTAGCTTGTGCCTGGATAGACCCGGTGCAGAGCAGCCACATCCACTGCTCTACCCTACAGCGTGGTCCCTCTGTCAGAGCTCTCGCTCTCTCCCAGTACTGGTCTCTAGTCTGTCTGTCCCAGTGGCAGAACAGTCCCTATCTCTCCTAATGGCAATACTGTACCCTATCTTTCCCCAGTGTTCTCTCCCAGTGGCACACACACTAACGCAGACTCCCCATCAATAAACCATCAGCTCCCACCCCCTACAGTGCACGCCAGAGAGAGAGCGAGAGCGAGGGGGAGAGGGAGGAGAGAGCGAGGGCGTGTGTGTGTGTGTGTGTTCCCTGCGCACACGCTCGCTAGCTAGCTCACACACACGTGGTCGCGTGTATTAAAGCGAGGAGCAGTGCCTTCATTATGTAAATCCCAACAAGTTCCTCCTCCCTCACCCACACCCACCTTCTGCTGCTCTCTCTCTCTGACACACACACACACACACACACACACACACACACACACACACACACACACACACACACACACACACACACACACAAAGGTTGGGCGGTATCCAGATTTTCATACCGTCATACTGTTTCTGTAACATACCGGGGTATACGGTATTACCGGGAGTGCACACATGGGCAATATTTATTTAAACTATACAGTACCAGTCAAAAGTTTGGACACACCTACTCATTCCAGAGTTTTTCTTTATTTTTACTATTTTCTACATTGTAGAATAATTATGAAGACATCAAAAATATGAAATAACACATTTGGAATCATGTAGTAACCAAAAAACTGTTCAACAAATCAAAATGTATTTCATATTTGAGATTCTTCAAAGTAGCCACCCTTTGCCTTGATGACAGCTTTGCACACTCTTGGCATTCTCTCAACCAGCTTCATGAGGTAGTCACCTGGAATGCATTTCAATCAACAGGTGTGCCTTGTTAAAAGTTAATTTGTGGAATTTCTTTCCTTGTTAATGCGTTTGAGCCAATAAGTTGTGTTGTGACAAGGAAGGGTTGGTATACAGAAGATAGCCCTATTTGGTAAAAGACCAAGTCCATATTATGGCAAGAACAGCTCAAATAAGCAATGAGAAATGACAGTCCATCATTACTTTAAGACATGAAGGTCAGTCAATCCAGGAACATTTCAAGAACTTTGAAAGTTTCTACAAGTGAAGTCGCAAAAACCATCAAGATCTATGATGAAACAGTCTCTCATGAGGACCGCCACAGGAAAGGAAGTCCCAGAGTTACCTCTGCTGCAGAGGATAAGTTCATTAGAGTTACCAGCCTCAGAAATTGCAGCCCAAATAAATGCTTCACAGAGTTCAAGTAACAGACACATCTCAACATTAACTGTTCAGAGGAGACTGCGTAAATCAGGCCTTCATGGTTGAATTATTGCAAAGAAACCACTACTAAAGGACACCAATAATAAGAAGAGACTTGCTTGGGCCAAGAAACACAAGCAATGGACATTAGACCGGTGGAAATCTGTCCTTTGGTATGTGTGACGGAGAAGTCCATCTCTGCCCATGGGCAGTGTTTGGTACACCAACACACACACACACTCATCGCGCCTCCCTGCTCCGTTATCAGCTACGTTAACTTGTGTGTCGACCCACATTGTTAAAGTAGCTGATAACGGAGCAGGGAAACACATTACCTTCATCCACTCCTGAAGCGACCAGGTTCGGGATAGGTAGTCCGCCGTGACATTTTCTTTTCCTGCCTCGCGACGGACACAGAACCTGAAGGGCTGGAGCTCCAGATACCACCTGGTCACATGAGAATTCCGGTCCTTCATGGTCTGGATCCAGGTCAGGGCTCTGTGGTCCGTGTGCAGGTCAAATTCCCTCCCAAGAGAAGCTTAATTAATTAGTGCTTGGTATGTTCTGATGGGAGGGGCTTCCCCTACAAAAGGAGCCTCTCTTTCAGTTTAGAGGGGGGGGACCATTTTGGATTGTGCCGTTGATGGGGTAGCATTGTTTTCAAGCTGTCCCCGTAATGTATACTTTGGATGGCAGTACTGTTGTTTTTCTTCCAGATTCACTCTGTGAATAAACACCTTTGCACAGAAGTACTTTTTGCTGCTCTGCCATCTTTTTAGTTGAGGTTTCAGCTTAGCCTTCTGGCCTACTCTACGTGACAGTATGATAAGTCCAAATATGAGATTTTTGGTTCCAAACGCTGTGTCTTTGTGAGACGCAGAGTAGGTGAACGGATGATCTCCGCATGTGTGGTTCCCACCGTGAAGCTTGGAGGAGGAGGTGTAATGGTGTGGGGTTGCTTTGTTGGTGACACTGTCTGTGATTTATTTAGAATTCAAGGCACACTTAACCAGCATGGCTACCACAGCATTCTGCAGAGATACACCATCCCATCTGGTTTGCACTTAGTGGGACTATCATTTGTTTTTCAAGGACAATGACCCAACACACCTCCAGGCAGTGTAAGGGCTTTATGACAAAGAAAGAGAGTGAAGGAGTGCTGCATCAGATGACCTGGCCTCCACAATCACCCGACCTCAACCCAATTGTGATGGTTTGGGATGAGTTGGACCGCAGAGTGAAGGAAAAGCAGCCAACAAGTGCTCAGCATATGTGGGAACTCCTTAAAGACTGTTGGAAAAGCATTCCAGACAGATGAAGCTGGTTGAGAGAATGCCAAGAGTGTGAACACTTTTTTGGTTACTACATGATTGCATATGTGTTATTTCATAGGTTTGATGTCTTTACTATTATTTTACAATGTAGAAAATAGTAAAAATAAAGAAAAACCCTTGAATGAGTAGGTGTCCAAACATTTGACTGGTACTGTAGTGGGGCAGCGGTCTAAGGCAGTGCATCTCAGTGCTAGAGGCATCACTACAGACCCTGGTTCGATCCTGGGCTGTATCACAACCGGCCGCGATTGGGAGTCCCATAGGGCGGCACACAATTGGCCCAGCGTCATCCAGATTAGGGTTTGCCAGGGGTCGGCCATCATTATAAATAAAAATGTGTTCTTAACTGACTTGCCTAGTTAAATAAATGTTAAATAAATATATTTATTTATTTTAAGCACAAAACAATTTAGACAACAGGGGTCTTGATCCAGGAGGGGATTGATTGTCTCTGCTGTAACCAAGAAGCTTGATCTTGACATCTAGCCACTTACCTACTAGCAAGTTAGCAAACCAAATGCATAGCTGGCTAGAGCCCTGAGCTGGATATAACTGATCTGACACATCTTAGATAGTCAACGTATAGTTATAACACACACCCCTGCAGCCCCCACAAGATGATATTGAAAATCATACCATGGGTTGTCTAAATACCCCGGTATACGGTATAACGCTCAAGCCTACACACACTTTCTCTCTCTCTCTCATGCACACACAATATCACTCACTCACACTCACAGAGGTTCATAATCTCCCACTCATTCACTTAGTCACGGATGCACGCAGACACACACAGAGACACTTCCAATCTCTGCTGGACTCTATTGGTCCCATCTTCATGCTTGGTTCGCTGTCTGTCAGAAAACGCTTCACTCGATCAGCCTTCAACGTCCCAAGTTGACTGACTGAAAGGTCAACCGTTGTGATCCATAAAGGTAGCTCTATAGATCTCTACATGTCTGGCTCTGTTATACCTCTATATTATGTCTATATATTGCCCTGCATAAAGGTAACGAGAGGATTGCCTCCCTCCACTTCCATTAGCAACATCTCTGTTTCTGGAGCACACACAGATTTAGATCAGCCAATCATAAAGTTTCCCTCTCAAAGATCAGCCAATCTAGTGGTTAGAGTGTTGGGCCAGTAACCGAAATGTTGCTGGATCGAATCCCCAACTGACAAGGTAGAAATCTGTCGTTCTGCCCCTAAGCAAGGCAGTTAACCCACTGTTCCCCGGGTGCCAAAGACGTGGATGTCGATTATGGCAGCCCCCCACACCTCTCGGATTCAGAGGGGTTGGGTTAAATGCGGAAGACACATTTCAATTGAAGGCATTCGGTTGTACAACTGACTAGGGATCCCCCTTTCCCAATCATAAAGTTTCCCTCTCAGAGATCAGCCAATCACATAGGTTTCTTTTCAAAGAGATAAATTAGCCATCACTGGGTCTGTATGTTCAAACCAATACTGTTGTTTCATATAACTGACAAGCATATGCAGTATCCTACTAGGGCTGTGACAGTGATTGAATAACCGTGTAACTGACAGTTATGGACGAAGACTATCATGAAAATAAAATAACCATCAAAACTGTTTAAATAGGCCTACATTAGTTTAGGATTTTTTAAGTGTTTTTTTCCTTTATTTTAATGTAGATAAACTTGACTAATGTTTATAGGCAATTGTTTTGCTAACTTAGTCGGTGTATTAAATGTTATACATCTCCTCTTCTTTCCAACTGTCCTTTAATGCTCGAGCAGCTAATCAGCTAGATGTGCAGGGTGTGGAGCGCTATAGGCTATGGCACTTAGAGAGTTAACTTAGAGCTATAGAACGCACCCCGTAACTGCAATGATGAGATAGATGTTCTTCTTTGTTTTTTGTTTCATTATCTCGCTGTCATACCGTGTTCAACCATGTACGATCTTACCTATCCGTCTTGTTTCAAGAGGACCACAATGGAAACAAGACCCAGACTTTATGGTGTGTTATCCTCCATGATTTGACTAATTTACACATATGGCTTTTTGACGTGTTGTGTGTGCTTGTGATCGAATTTATAAACGAAACACTCCAGTAAAAAAAGATTTGACTTTATTTTATACAATGCACATTTTCAGGCCTTTAATTAGCTAATGTTGTGTAAAAATGTTGTGTAAAATCCTCTTCAACCTGGCATGGTATAATTTGATAAGGAATCTTTTCTCAATTTATAGACTAATCAACCCTAATCAGGCCCGGCCCTAGCCGAAATGCCGCCATAAGCAAGACCCCAAAAATGGCCTGCTCCTATCCCTGCAAAGTAGAACAGTAGCCTAGGCTATACAGTTTCAGCCCCCAATGAACTTTTGTGAATGCCCGTGTGGTAGCCTAGCATTTGTAAAACAGGCTATTTACAGTGTATCTCTGTCATTTGGTCACATTAATTTCTGTTAAGGCATGTATTAATTACAGTAATTTACCGTTCTCATTCTCAGAGTGGAAATGTTGTCTGCAGAGTTCACAACCTGCTACACTTGTGAGAAACACGTTCTGGTTTATTTCATACGACATTTACGTGCTCCACGTGAGCAATGAGCATGTGTCTGGTTTCTCTGTCCTGTTGTTGACATAGCGCGCGCGCCTGAGCAAGCGTTGAAGTACCTGCCCTGTTTCTCGCAAATGTCAAATGTAGGAAAGTACCAGCTGTGCTTTTCAGTCATTTTTTCTTCACCTCACACAGTAAATCAGCGAAGTTTTTTTCTTTCTTCATCCATTCAAATTATAATAGTTTCTCACAGTATTTAAAAAAAATCTTTACAACACTCTCCCCTTCGATAATCAGTGTCGCTGATAACTAGGTTATGGACATGATGCGCGTTCTGATTTCTATTTGAATGATTGTACATGTAATCTTCATACAATAGCATAGCTGTCCCTGTCATACTTTCCTTGTCAATTCATTATATTATGGCCTACTTTCAGTAATGCCTAAAGTAGGCCTAGTGTTTTAATACGTTTTAAGGAAATGAGAATATTTGCTAATGTCTGACATACGCTGGTGGCTTTGATTGACGGGTGCTTTTACGTGGGTGTGCATGTGTGAGTTTCCTAAAGTTTCCAGAAAGTTTCCTAAAGTAGCATGTCTGGACTCCTTTAATAACAATCAAATGCTGTCATGATTTAATATTGTAAAAGGCCTGTTTTCAGTAGGCTACATTATTTCTCTCATTACGGCGTCCTCTCTTTGAAGAATATATTCCAATGCCACTGCTATCGAATGACCGCAGCAGCAGGGTTTGTGACGTTATGCAAATATTTCGGGAAAAGTGGGATAAACCCCATCGGACTGGTTTTGTGCTTCAAAATAGGATCTGTATTAAATGTTTTTATATGCAGAAAAGCCAACAGACAAGAACAAGGTAGGCTTATATGTTTATTTTGACTCCGTTAATGTTGTGTCAATAGGAAAATGTGACAGATTTGCCAACCTGCCATTTCTTAATTGAATGATTAATATTTCATAATAATAATAATGATCATAATGTAATACCATGATAATACGGAAGTGTTATGACTTGTTTCAAATAGGTTTATTAATAAGCATATCCATGTAAACAAGTGTACAAACAGAACTGATGACCTCCCCTTTTATGAATGGTTATATCAGTGATGTGCACATTGGCCTGGCCAATTACATTATTATAACCTTAAATTCCAAGACGTCACAGCCCCAAATCCTACATATGAGTGTGTACAAGTAATGTAATGTTCTGGTCAGCCATGCATGGTCAACACACAGCCAAACTGCCGCTGTGACTCACACTAACATGTGCATGATTACATCACAGCCTGCGGGTGCAGAGGAGAGGGAGGGGACGAGAGGCAGTAAGAGCATCGCAGCACTTAGAACAGCGTGTGTTAGAATAACATTGACTGTCAGTTTGAGTTTGAGAGAGAGAGAGAGTGTGTGTGTGTGTGTGTGTGTGTGTGTGTGTGTGTGTGTGTGTGTGTGTGTGTGTGTGTGTGTGTGTGTGTGTGTGTGTGTGTGTGTGTGTGTGTGTGTGTGTGTGCGTGCGTGGCTAAGCACCCTCCACAAAACTAAAACCACTCCACCAGCGTCTCTATTTTTTAGTGATTTTTAGAACATTTTTAGAACCTCATTACATTGTAGCAGATGTTCTTATCCAGAGCGACTTACAGTACTCAGCGCATATATTTTCATACTGGTCCCCCGTGGGAATCGAACCCACAACCCCGGGCGTCGCAAGCGCCAAGCTCTACCAACAGCTACGGAAGCACCTCATCTGAGCCCTCTTCAAGAAGGACCTGTTTAACTTCTCCTTTTAGCCTCTGCCCGCCTTACTAGGCATCCCACCCTGCCTGCGTAGTGTTATTGGTGGGGAAAACACTAAGTGTGAGCATAGGAATTAGGGAGGGTTACTAAGGGTTCATTACTAGATTAGGACAGTAGAACAGTAGGAATGGCTCAGTTCAGATCTAACTGGAAACTACACCCACAGTCACTCGCACTCACAAAGCAATTCACTCCACAGATTAAGTGTGTGTGTGTGCCCCTCTAATCTGTTTCCCTGCAGTCATCAGACTGACCATCTGGAGCATACAGACACAGCTTGCCTGGCTGGGTCACTATGTCCAGAGAGAAAAGGGGGGTGAGGAGATAGAGCCAAAGAATGACAAAAAAAAAGCTACATCGACAGAGAGAGAAAGAGGGGACGGATGAAGAGAGCGATGAGGAAGAGATGAGGAAGAGAGCGGTAATACCAGAGATGTCCTGAAAGAGGGCAGTAGAGAGCAATGGATCGATTGGAAGAAAGAGAGTGGAACAGAGAGAAGAATGAAGAGTGAACAGAGAAAGATAGAGAGCAACAGAGGGACAGAGGCAGATGGATGGAGAGAGGGAAGAGTCCAACAAAGTGACCAAGGGACTGAGAAAAATATGTAAGAGAGAGAGAGAGAGAGAGAGAGAGAGAGAGAGAGAGAGAGAGAGAGAGAGAGAGAGAGAGAGAGAGAGAGAGAGAGATCGAACAAGAGATGATCAGGAGTATTTTATGCATGTATGTGGTGACCAGTACTCATACATCCATGCTGTAATACTCAAGTGAATATGAAGTACAAGACCCTTGGGCTATGCACACAGACACACATGCGCGTGGCCGCACACACACACACACACACACACACACACACACACACACACACACACACACATACACACACAGCTTACATAAGCACACGTATGACCACATTAAAGCCTGCTTTGCATCGGCAATATGACAAGCTGACTTTTCACCAGAGCCCTGCCCCCTTTTCCTCACCTGAGCCTCCAGCGCTGTCTTCTCATTGGTCAGCTGCTCCACGGAGTGGGTGGTCCTCTCTGACGACTCAACAGCCTGGGAGAGGGGACATGTTTAGTAAACATATCAAAATTCTAGAATTTAGTTTGATCGATAACTAACTTTTGATTAAAACTATAATTTTACATCTAAACGATTGCTAAATACACAAGAACGACTTTTCAAAAATGTTACGAAAATTGAATTAAATAATGTGGCGATGTTAATTAATTAAGCATTTTGGTACGTTAACTTATTTAATTACGTAAACATTACATGAAAGAGACGCCTCGCTGCATTTTAAAGCCACACGGGTAAAAGTTAGTGACGTTCGTGTGCGCGCGTGCGTGTGTTAGTCATATATTCATGTTGACATCGTTAAGCTACAGCTTCAGCCTCAGAGATGTAGCTCGGGTTCAGCGGGCCTGGATGAAAGAACATACTGTGACCTTTGCGTGTCGCAGCTGCTGTTTTCATGCCTACGTCATGCTACAAACATTGCATACACACGTTTCTTTACCTGTTCACATACAGGCACACACACATTGGACAGAAACACCATCTTCTTCATGATACACTCCAAAACACACACACACACACACACACACACACACACACACACACACACACACACACACACACACACACACACACACACACCTGCGTCAGTCTATCCTGAAGCTCTTTCTCTTTGCGTTGGTTCTCTTCTCTCTGTGCCTCCCTCTCTTTTCCCGCCTGCGCCACTCTCTTCTCCAGCTCTGCAACAAAAGCCGTAGAGATAGTGTCACTTTTCATAATGCATCTTTACCAGCACCTCTCATAGGGCCGGTTTCCCGAAGCCAGATTATGCCTACTCCTTCATTCAAAATAACTTTCAGTGGAAAGTTTCTGTTGTATGTCTGTTTACCATGCATGGTTTGTGCCATCGTCGTGTTGTCTTTCTCTGCAGCGTCCAGTTTCTGTCTCTGAAATGGTCAAACAAACAAACAACTTCACAACAAACTTCACTAGAGAGCAATAACATTCTTTCTCCATGAGCTACACATGGAAGGATAATGACTCTCGTCATCATGACTGTGTGTGAGCGTGTCTGTCTCTGTGTGTGTGTGTGTGTGTGTGTGTGTGTGTGTGTGTGTGTGTGTGTGTGTGTGTGCACGTGTCTCACCAGGCTGATTAGCTGCTGTTCCAGAGAGATTTTGTCCTCCTCCACAGAGCGAAGCTGTTCCTGCATGTTGTCCAGCTCCACACTAATTTCGCTGATCTGGAAAGGGGAAGACAGATGGGAGACATTCTAATGTCAAAAGGGATGCAAAACCAGAAAAACCAGAGGACTGTAAATGCAAAGACTATGGGTATGACCGGGCTGGAACAAATGCCTGCACAGACAGGCTGGAACCAAAGCCGGGCTGCAATCTAAAGCCTGGACAAACAGCAGGCTAAGACTGAAGTCGCCCATCCCTGGGAGAGTGGTTAAGGGGATGTCTTTTTAACCAGTACTATAATTCCCCCTACCTTCTTCTCCTGGGACTGGGCCCGGGCCTTGAGGTCGCTGAGCTCCTCTGGTGACAGCGACACAGGACCCTCTGTCTGCTGGGAGGACCGTAGTCTCAACTGCAGCTCCACGACCTCTCTCTCCAGCTCCATGATCCTAGACCGCTCAGACACTGTGGCCACCTGGGGAGGGAGGGAAGAGAGGAGGGAGAATGAAATTGGGGAATGAAGTGGGGAGAGAGTGGAGAGAGGGCCAGCCCTAGCCCCTCCAGCTTCTTTGATGTAGGACTGAGCAATACAGACAAAAATACACATCCAAATGAATCCAATCTAATTTATTTACAATATGAAAAACAGTATCAAGGCAATGTAAGAGTGTGCAGTTGAGACTCAGGCATTAGTGCAGCAGCATGAGAACAGCTTTTTGTTCCAGAGGGTTTGGGGCTTGCAGGGGAAACATTGTGGAATGCTGTGGCCAGACGAATGTGGACATCGATATTGCAAAATAACTAGACAATATATCGCGCACAGCCATATCGCGATTAATGATTAATCCACACTACATATCGCCCAACCCTACAGTGTCCAGAACGTAAAACACCGTTAGATCCAGAAGTATTACCCGATGATGTCGGATATATGATGCCTATGATGGTATTACCCTAGTGTCCTCTAAGTCCCTCTGCAGTTTGTCAGCTTTGGTCTTTTCAAACAGAAGGCTCTGCTCAAGCTCCTTAATGTGGGCATGCTCCAGTTTGGTCTGCGTCTGTTAGTCAGAGAGAGGAAGAGGAGGAAGAGTAGAACACACCAACACCAGCATCACATGCCAGCTCCATGCCACACACAAGGATAGCAAACGATGATGTCATAGCGAGACCAGATAGTAGGAAGTGCATATGAGAGCCAAATGTTTTATTCCAGTGGGTTCTATTCTATTCCAATGTTTCTATTAAGCCAAATCCTCAATGACCAGACCCATATAAAGAGACATATAGGGAATACGGTGCCATTTGAGACCGCCTGAATCTTATAAAAGCCTGAATCTTATAAAAGGACTCTAACCCTCTAAAGTTCACCTCTATGAGACTGAGCCCCACCCTAACTACCTCTGTTTGGGTCTTTGGTTGGTTGAGTCACAGAAGTACAGAGTTTTGCTAACTAGCCTCCATGTTGGCTCCAAGAGTTACATGAAGATAATGTTCTCATCATTCTAAGCATTTGTCTGGCAACTTGGATTCATTGAGTTTGCCAAACTCTGTCTAGTGTATTTATGGATCTGCCTGGATCTATTTTAAGGACCGCTCCATCTGGTGGATTCGGTTCTCTCTTCCCTTTGGTTCCCATGAACACTTTCTTGACAAGATCTTGCCATCAGTGACATCATCGCTTTATCCTTCTTTCTCTTCTGTAAGCGCCAGAGGGAGGTAGAGAGAGAGAGAGAGAGAGAGAGAGACAGATGAAGGCTTTGTGACATCACCCTCTTCATGAGCAAGGGGAAGAGAGGGTGCGGAGGCGAGAGACAAGATGAAAAGGATGTGAAAAGGCCAAGAAGAGATGAGAGATAAGATAAATAAGAAGGCGTTGGATGGAGAAAAAAATGAAGTAAAAACAAGAAAGTAAAAATCGAATCAAATTTGATTGGTTGGGTAGACATACTTTTTGCGGGTGTAGCGAAATGCGTATTTTCCTAGCTCCAACAGCACAGTAATACCAAACAATAAACAAAAATCTAAAAAAATTAAAGAAAGGAATTAAATATTACAATGAGCAATGTCAGCATAGCCGCGGGAAGTAAGGCAGCACCCCCTGATAAATATATATATATATATATATACACTACATGACCAAAAGTATGTGGACACCTGCTCGTCGAACATTCCAATTCGGCGTTCCAATTCATCCCAAAGGTGTTCGATGGGGTTGAGGTCAAGGCTCTGTGCAGGAGAGTCAAGTTCTCCCACACCAATCTCGACAAACTATTTCTGTATGAACCTCGCTTTGTGCACGGGGCATTTTCATGCTGAAACAGGAAAGGGCCTTCCACAAACTGTTGCCACAAAGTTGGAAGCACAGAATTGTCTAGAATGTCATTGTATGCTGTAACATTAAGATTTCCCTTCACTGGAACTAAGGAGCCTAGCCGAAACCTTGAAAAACATCCCCAGACCATTATTCCTCTTCCACCAAGCTTTACAGTTGGCACTATGCATTGGGGCAGGTAGCTTTTTCCTGGCATCCGCCAAACTCAGATTCATCCGTTGGATTGCCAGATGGTGAAGCGTGATTCATCACTCCAGAGAATGCATTTCCACTGCTCCAGAGTCCAGAGTCCAAATGCTGACATTGCTTCCAGAGGCAGTTTGAAACTCGGTAGTAAATGTTGCAACCGAGAACAGGCAATTTTTTACACGCTACGGTCCCGTTCTGTGAGCTTGTGTGGCCTACCACTTCACGGCTGAGACGTTGTTGCTCCTAGACGTTTCCACTTCACAATAACAGTACTTACAGTTGACCATGGGCAGCTCTAGCAGGGCAGAAATTTGACAAACTGACTTGTTGGAAAGGTGGCATCCAGGTTGAAAGTCACTGAGCTCTTCAGTAAGGCCATTCTACTGCCAATGTTTGTCTATGGAGATTGTGGCTGTGTGCTCGATTTTCTACACCTATCAGCAACGGGTGTGGCTGAAATAGCCAAATCCACTCATTTGAAGGGGTGTCCACATACTTTTCTATAAATAGTGTATATATACTATATATATATACTGTATATATTTACATTTTTTATTTTACAAAATGAGTGAACTGGGCCTTTATTACTCCTGTATGAGCAGACAGAAATGGTCATCAGCAGCATGGAGAGAAAAGATTCTCTCAGAGGCAATGAATGTCAGAGTCCAGAATATAAATACAAATGTATATGATGGTGTGTAGAGACATTATGGACAGTATATGAATAGAAAAGGTGTGTACAGCAGTAGTTATATAGGATGAGCCTTGACTAGAATACAGAATATACAGTGCTTTCAGAAAGTATTCACACCCCTTGACTTTTTCCACATTTTGTTGTGTTACAGCCGGAATTTAAAATTGATTCAATTGAGATTTTGTTTCACTGGCCGACACACAATACCCCATAATGTCAAAGTGGAATGATGTTATTATTATTATTTATTTTTTTACAAATTAATACAAATTAAAAGCTGAAATATCTTGAGTCAATAAGTATTCAACCCCTTTGTTATGGCAAGCCTAAATCAAGCCTAAATCAAGGAATACACATTTGCTTAACAAGTCACATAATAAGTTGCATGGACTCACTCTGTGTGCAATAATAATGTTTAACATGTTTTTTGAATGACTACCTCATCTCTGTACCCCACACATACAATTATCTGTAAGGTCTCTCAGTCGAGCAGTGAATTTCAAACACAGATTCAACCACAAAGACCTGGGAGGTTTTCCAATGCTTCGCATAGAAGGGCACCTTTTGGTAGATGAGTAATTTAAAAAAAATCAGACATGAATATCCCTTTGAGCATGGTGAAGTTATTAATTACACTTTGGATGGTGTATCAATACACCCAGTCAATACAAAGATAAAGGCGTCCTTCCTAACTCAGTAGCCGGAGATGGATCAACAACATTGTAGTTACTCCACAATACTAACCTAATTGACAGAGTGAAAAGAAGAAAGCCTGTACAGAATAGAAATATTCAAAAATATGCATCCTTTTTGCAACAATAAGTCATAAATACTGTACCTAATGTGGCAAAGCAATTCACTTTTTGTCCTGTATACAACGTGTTATGTTTGGGGCAAATCTAATACAACACAATACAACACATTACTGAGTACCACTCTCCATATTTTCAAGCCTAGTGGTGGCTGCATCATGTTACCCGTATGCTTGGGGAGTTTTTCAGGATAAAAAGGAAGCGGAATGGAGCAAGCACAGGCAAAATCCTAGAGGAAAACCTGGTTCAGTCTGCTTTCCACCAGACACTGGGACACGAATTCACCTTTCAGCAGGACAATAACCTAAAACACAAGGCCAAATCTACACTGGTGTTGCTTACTGAGAAGACAGTGAATGTTCCTGAGTGGCAAAGTTACTGCTTTGAATTAAATCTGCTTGATAATCTATGGCAAGACCTGAAAATGGTTGTCTAGCAATGATCAACAACCAATTTGACAGAGCTTGAAGAATTTTGCACAATCCAGGTGTGGAAATCTCTTAAGAGACTTACCCAGAAAGACTCACAGCTGTAATCGCGGCCAAAGGTGATTCTAACATGTATTGACTCAGGGGGTTGAATACTTATCTAATTAAGATATATTATTGTCTTATTTTTCATGATTTTTATTCCAAATTTTAGAATGTGTC